>NC_133138.1:92411659-92610757 GCF_048418815.1 Hemitrygon akajei | reverse complement strand
AGTGTGCTGATAATTGGTGAGTGGACTATTGCACAGATGGGAGGACGGTTGGCAGATAATAGGTGAGTGGAGTATTTTACGGAGGGGAGGACTGTAGGCTGATAATTGGTGAATGGAGTATTGCACAGAGGGGAGGACTGTAGGCTGATAATTGGTGAATGGAGTATTGCACAGAGGGGAGGACAGTGGGCTGATGATTGATGAGTGGAGTATTGCACAGAGGGGAGAGCAGTGGGCTGATAATTGGTGAGTGGAGTATTGCACAGAGGTGAGGACAGTGGGCTGATAATTCATGAGTGGAGTATTGCAAGTAGGGAGGACAGTGGGTTGATAATTGGAGAGTGGAGTATTGCACAGAGGGGAGAACGGTGGGCTGATAATTGGTGAGTGGAGTACTGCTCAGAGGGAAGACGGTAGTCTGATAATTGTTGAATGGATTATTGCACAGAAGGGAGAACGCTGGGCTGATAATTGTTGAGTGGAGTACTGCACCGAGGGGAGAACGGTGGGCTGATAATTGGTGAGTGGAGTATTGCATGGAGGGGAGGGGGATAGGCTGATAATTGGTGAGTGGACTATTGCACAGAGGGGAGGACAGTAGGCTCATAATTGGTGAGGGGAATATTGCACAGAGGGGAGGACAGTGGGCTGATAATTGGTGAGTGGATTATTGCACAGAGGGGAGGACAGTGGGCTGATAATTCATGAGTGGAGTATTGCAAGTAGGGAGGACAGTGGGTTGATAATTGATGAGTGGACTATTGCACAGATGGGAGGACGGAAGGCTGATAATAGGTGAGTGGAGTATTGGATGGAGGGGAGGATGGGATGCTGATAATTGGTGAGTGGAGTATTGCACAGAGGGGAGAATGGTAGGCTGATAATGGTTGAGTGGGGTATTGTATGGAGGGGAGGACGGGATGCTGATAATTGGTGAGTGGAGTATTGCACAGAGGGAAGACGGTAGTCTGATAATTGTTGAATGGATTATTGCACAGAGGGGAGAACGGTGGGCTGATAATTGGTGTGTGGAGTATTACACGGAGGGGAGGACTGTAGGCTGATAATTGGTGAATGGAGTATTGCACAGAGGGGAGGACGGTAGGCTGATAATAGGTGTGTGGAGTACTTTACGGAGGGGAGAACGGTGGGCTGATAATTGGTGAGTGGAGTATTGCACAGAGTGGAGGACAATGGGCTGATGATTGGTGAATGGAGTATTGCACAGAGGGGAGGACAGTGGGCTGATAATTGGTGAGTGGATTATTGCACAGAGGGGAGGACAGTGGGCTGATAATTCATGAGTGGAGTATTGCAAGTAGGGAGGACAGTGGGTTGATAATTGGAGAGTGGAGTATTGCACAGAGTGGAGGACAGTGGGCTGATAATTGGTGAGTGGAGTATTGGATGGAGGGGAGGATGGGATGCTGATAATTGGTGAGTGGATTATTGGATGGAGGGGAGGACGGAAGGCTGATAATAGGTGAGTGGAGTATTGGATGGAGGGGAGGATGGGATTCTGATAATTGGTGAGTGGAGTATTGCACAGAGGGGAGAACGGTGGGCTGATAATTGGTGTGTGGAGTATTACACGGAGGGGAGGACTGTAGGCTGATAATTGGTGAATGGAGTATTGCACAGAGGGGAGGACGGTAGGCTGATAATAGGTGAGTGGAGTATTTTATGGAGGGGAGGACGGTGGGCTGATAATTGGTGAGTGGAGTACTGCACAGAGGGAAGATGGTAGTCTGATAATTGTTGAATGGATTATTGCACAGAGGGGAGAACGGTGGGCTGATAATTGGTGAGTGGAGTATTACATGGAGGGGAGGGCGGTAGGCTCATAATTGGTGAATGGAATATTGCAAGGGACGGAGGGCAGTAGGCTGAAAATTGGTGAGTGGACTATTGCTCAGAATGGAGGACGGTAGGCTGATAATTGGGGAGTGGAGTATTGCACAGAGGGTGGACGGTGGGCAGATAATTGTTGAGTTGAGTATTGCAAGGAGCGGAGGACGGTAGGCTGATAGTTTGTGAGCGGAGTATTGCATGTTGGGGAGTACGGTAGGCTGATAATAGGTGTGTGGAGTACTTCACGGAGGGGAGAACGGTGGGCTGATAATTGGTGAGTGGAGTATTGCACAGATGGGAGGACAGTAGGCTCATAATTGGTGAATGGAGTATTGCACAGAGGGGAGGGCAGTACTGTGATAATTGGTGAGTGGAATATTGCACAGAGGGGAGAACAGTGGGCTGATAATTGGTGAGTTGATTTTTGCACAGAGGGGAGGACAGTAAGCTGATAATTCATGAGTGGAGTATTGCAAGTAGGGTGTACAGTGGGTTGATAATTGGAGAGTGGAGTATTGCACAGAGTGGAGGACAGTGGGCTGATAATTGGTGAATGGACTATTGCACAGATGGGAGGACGGAAGGCTTATAATAGGTGAGTGGAGTATTGGATGGAGGGGAGGATGGGATGCTGATAATTGGTGAGTGGAGTATTGCACAGAGGGAAGACGGTAGTCTGATAATTGTTGAATGGATTATTGCACAGAGGGGAGAACGGTGGGTTGATAATTGGTGTGTGGAGTATTACACGGAGGGGAGGACTGTAGGCTGATGATTGGTGAATGGAGTATTGCACAGAGGGGAGAGCAGTGGGCTGGTGATTGGTGAATGGAGTATTGCACAGAGAGGAGGACAGTGGGCCTGATAATTGTTGAGGGGATTATTGCACAGAGGGGAGAACGGTGGGCTGATAGTTGGTAAAGGAGTTTTGCAGGGAGGTGAGGGTGGTAGGCTGATAATTGGTGAGTGGAATATTGCACGGAGGGGAGTATGGTAGGCTGAAAATTGGTGAGTGGAGCATTGCAAGTAGGGAGGACAGTGGGTTGATAATTGGAGAGTGGAGTATTGCACAGAGTGGAGGACAATGGGCTGATGATTGGTGAATGGAGTATTGCATAGCGGGGAGGACAGTGGGCTGATAATTGGTTAGTGGATTATTGCACAGCCGGGAGGACAGTGGGCTGATAATTCATGAGTGGAGTATTGCAAGTAGGGAGGACAGTGGGCTGATAATTGGTGAGTGGACTATTGCACAGATGGGAGGACGGAAGGCTGATAATAGGTGAGTGGAGTATTGGATGGAGGGGAGGATGGGATGCTGATAATTGGTGAGTGGATTATTGCACAGAGGGGAGAATGGTAGGCTGATAATGGTTGAGTGGGGTATTGTATGGAGGGGAGGACGGGATGCTGATAATTGGTGAGTGGAGTATTGCACAGAGGGAAGACGGTAGTCTGATAATTGTTGAATGGATTATTGCACAGAGGGGAGAACGGTGGGCTGATAATTGGTGTGTGGAGTATTACACGGAGGGGAGGACTGTAGACTGATAATTGGTGAATGGAGTATTGCACAGAGGGGAGGACGGTAGGCTGATAATAGGTGAGTGGAGTATTTTATGGAGGGGAGGACGGTGGGCTGATAATTGGTGAGTGGAGTACTGCACAGAGGGAAGACGGTAGTCTGATAATTGTTGAATGGATTATAGCACAGAGGGGAGAACGGTGGGCTGATAATTGGTGAGTGGAGTATTACATGGAGGGGAGGGCGGTAGGCTCATAATTGGTGAATGGAATATTGCAAAGAACAGAGGGCAGTAGGCTGAAAATTGGTGAGTGGACTATTGCTCAGAATGGAGGACGATAGGCTGATAATTGGGCAGTGGAGTATTGCACAGATGGGAGGACAGTAGGCTCATAATTGGTGAGTGGAATATTGCACAGAGGTGAGGACTGTAGGCTGATAATTGGTGAATGGAGTATTGCACAGAGTGGAGGACAGTGGGCGGATAATTGGTGAGTGGACTATTGCACAGATGTGAGGACGGTAGGCTGATAATAGGTGAGTGGAGTATTGCACGGTGCGGAGTTGAGTGGGCTGATAATTTGTGAGTTGAGTATTCTACGGAGGGAAGGATGGTAGGCTGATAATGGTTGAGTGGGGTATTGTACAGAGGGGAGGACTGGAGGCTGATAATTGTTGAATGGATTATTGCACAGAGGGGAGAATGGTAGGCTGATAATTGGTGAGTGGAGTATTGTACAGAGGGGAGAACGGTGGGCTGATAATTGGTGAGTGGAGTACTGCACAGAGGGAAGACGGTAGTCTGATAATTGTTGAATGGATTATTGCACAGAGGGGAGAACGGTGGGCTGATAATTGGTGAGTGGAGTATTACACGGAGGGGAGGGCGGTAGGCTCATAATTGGTGAGTGGAATATTGCAAGGAACGGGGGGCAGTAGGCTGAAAATTGGTGAGTGGAGTATTGCACAGAGGGGAGGACAGTGGGCTGATAATTCATGAGTGGAGTATTGCAAGTAGGGAGGACAGTGGGTTGATAATTGGAGAGTGGAGTATTGCACAGAGTGGAGGACAGTGTGCTGATAATTGGTGAGTGGACTATTGCACAGATGGGAGGACGGTTGGCAGATAATAGGTGAGTGGAGTATTTTACGGAGGGGAGGACTGTAGGCTGATAATTGGTGAATGGAGTATTGCACAGAGGGGAGGACTGTAGGCTGATAATTGGTGAATGGAGTATTGCACAGAGGGGAGGACAGTGGACTGATGATTGGTGAGTGGAGTATTGCACAGAGGGGAGAGCAGTGGGCTGATAATTGGTGAGTGGAGTATTGCACAGAGGTGAGGACAGTGGGCTGATAATTCATGAGTGGAGTATTGCAAGTAGGGAGGACAGTGGGTTGATAATTGTAGAGTGGAGTATTGCACAGAGGGGAGAACGGTGGGCTGATAATTGGTGAGTGGAGTACTGCACAGAGGGAAGACGGTAGTCTGATAATTGTTGAATGGATTATTGCACAGAAGGGAGAACGCTGGGCTGATAATTGTTGAGTGGAGTACTGCACCGAGGGGAGAACGGTGGGCTGATAATTGGTGAGTGGAGTATTGCATGGAGGGGAGGGGGATAGGCTGATAATTGGTGAGTGGACTATTGCACAGAGGGGAGGACAGTAGGCTCATAATTGGTGAGTGGAATATTGCACAGAGTTGAGGACTGTAGGCTGATAATTGGTGAATGGAGTATTGCACAGAGGGGAGGACTGTCGGCTGATAATTGGTGAATGGAGTATTGCACAGAGGGGAGAACAGTGGGCTGATAATTGGTGAGTGGATTGTTGCACAGAGGGGAGGACAGTGGGCTGATAATTCATGAGTGGAGTATTGCAAGTAGGGAGGACAGTGGGTTGATAATTGGTGAGTGGACTATTGCACAGATGGGAGGACGGAAGGCTGATAATAGGTGAGTGGAGTATTGGATGGAGGGGAGGATGGGATGCTGATAATTGGTGAGTGGAGTATTGCACAGAGGGGAGAATGGTAGGCTGATAATGGTTGAGTGGGGTATTGTATGGAGGGGAGGACGGGATGCTGATAATTGGTGAGTGGAGTATTGCACAGAGGGAAGATGGTAGTCTGATAATTGTTGAATGGATTATTGCACAGAGGGGAGAACGGTGGGCTGATAATTGGTGTGTGGAGTATTACACGGAGGGGAGGACTGTAGGCTGATAATTGGTGAATGGAGTATTGCACAGAGGGGAGGACGGTAGGCTGATAATAGGTGAGTGGAGTATTTTATGGAGGGGAGGACGGTGGGCTGATAATTGGTGAGTGGAGTACTGCACAGAGGGAAGACGGTAGTCTGATAATTGTTGAATGGATTATTGCACAGAGGGGAGAACGGTGGGCTGATAATTGGTGAGTGGAGTATTACATGGAGGGGAGGGCGGTAGGCTCATAATTGGTGAATGGAATATTGCAAGGAACGGAGGGCAGTAGGCTGAAAATTGGTGAGTGGACTATTGCTCAGAATGGAGGTCGGTAGGCTGATAATTGGGGAGTGGAGTATTGCACAGATGGGAGGACAGTAGGCTCATAATTGGTGAGTGGAATATTGCACAGAGGTGAGGACTGTAGGCTGATAATTGGTGAATTGAGTATTGTACAGAGGGGAGGGCAGTACTGTGATAATTGGTGAGTGGAGTATTGCAAGTAGGGAGGACAGTGGATTGATAATTGGAGAGTGGAGTATTGCACAGAGTGGAGGACAGTGGGCTGATAATTGGTGAGTGGACTATTGCACAGATGGGAGGATGGTAGGCTGATAATAGGTGAGTGGAGTATTGCACGGTGCGGAGTGGAGTAGGCTGATAATTTGTGAGTTGAGTATTCTACGGAGGGAAGGATGGTAGGCTGATAATGGTTGAGTGGGGTATTGTACAGAGGGGAGGACTGGAGGCTGATAATTGTTGAATGGATTATTGCACAGAGGGGAGAATGGTAGGCTGATAATTGCTGAGTGGAGTATTGTACAGAGGGGAGAACGGTGGGCTGATAATTGGTGAGTGGAGTACTGCACAGAGGGAAGACGGTAGTCTGATAATTGTTGAATGGATTATTGCACAGAGGGGAGAACGGTGGGCTGATAATTGGTGAGTGGAGTATTACACGGAGGGGAGGGCGGTAGGCTCATAATTGGTGAGTGGAATATTGCAAGGAACGGGGGGCAGTAGGCTGAAAATTGGTGAGTGGAGTATTGCACAGAGGGGAGGACAGTGGGCTGATAATTCATGAGTGGAGTATTGCAAGTAGGGAGGACAGTGGGTTGATAATTGGAGAGTGGAGTATTGCACAGAGTGGAGGACAGTGTGCTGATAATTGGTGAGTGGACTATTGCACAGATGGGAGGACGGTTGGCAGATAATAGGTGAGTGGAGTATTTTACGGAGGGGAGGACTGTAGGCTGATAATTGGTGAATGGAGTATTGCACAGAGGGGAGGACTGTAGGCTGATAATTGGTGAATGGAGTATTGCACAGAGGGGAGGACAGTGGGCTGATGATTGATGAGTGGAGTATTGCACAGAGGGGAGAGCAGTGGGCTGATAATTGGTGAGTGGAGTATTGCACAGAGGTGAGGACAGTGGGCTGATAATTCATGAGTGGAGTATTGCAAGTAGGGAGGACAGTGGGTTGATAATTGGAGAGTGGAGTATTGCACAGAGGGGAGAACGGTGGGCTGATAATTGGTGAGTGGAGTACTGCTCAGAGGGAAGACGGTAGTCTGATAATTGTTGAATGGATTATTGCACAGAAGGGAGAACGCTGGGCTGATAATTGTTGAGTGGAGTACTGCACCGAGGGGAGAACGGTGGGCTGATAATTGGTGAGTGGAGTATTGCATGGAGGGGAGGGGGATAGGCTGATAATTGGTGAGTGGACTATTGCACAGAGGGGAGGACAGTAGGCTCATAATTGGTGAGGGGAATATTGCACAGAGGGGAGGACAGTGGGCTGATAATTGGTGAGTGGATTATTGCACAGAGGGGAGGACAGTGGGCTGATAATTCATGAGTGGAGTATTGCAAGTAGGGAGGACAGTGGGTTGATAATTGATGAGTGGACTATTGCACAGATGGGAGGACGGAAGGCTGATAATAGGTGAGTGGAGTATTGGATGGAGGGGAGGATGGGATGCTGATAATTGGTGAGTGGAGTATTGCACAGAGGGGAGAATGGTAGGCTGATAATGGTTGAGTGGGGTATTGTATGGAGGGGAGGACGGGATGCTGATAATTGGTGAGTGGAGTATTGCACAGAGGGAAGACGGTAGTCTGATAATTGTTGAATGGATTATTGCACAGAGGGGAGAACGGTGGGCTGATAATTGGTGTGTGGAGTATTACACGGAGGGGAGGACTGTAGGCTGATAATTGGTGAATGGAGTATTGCACAGAGGGGAGGACGGTAGGCTGATAATAGGTGAGTGGAGTATTTCATGGAGGGGAGGACGGTGGGCTGATAATTGGTGAGTGGAGTACTGCACAGAGGGAAGACGGTAGTCTGATAATTGTTGAATGGATTATTGCACAGAGGGGAGAACGGTGGGCTGATAATTGGTGAGTGGAGTATTACATGGAGGGGAGGGCGGTAGGCTCATAATTGGTGAATGGAATATTGCAAGGAACGGAGGGCAGTAGGCTGAAAATTGGTGAGTGGACTATTGCTCAGAATGAAGGTCGGTAGGCTGATAATTGGGGAGTGGAGTATTGCACAGATGGGAGGACAGTAGGCTCATAATTGGTGAGTGGAATATTGCACAGAGGTGAGGACTGTAGGCTGATAATTGGTGAATTGAGTATTGTACAGAGGGGAGGGCAGTACTGTGATAATTGGTGAGTGGAGTATTGCAAGTAGGGAGGACAGTGGATTGATAATTGGAGAGTGGAGTATTGCACAGAGTGGAGGTCAGTGGGCTGATAATTGGTGAGTGGACTATTGCACAGATGGGAGGACGGTAGGCTGATAATAGGTGAGTGGAGTATTGCACGGTGCGGAGTGGAGTGGGCTGATAATTTGTGATTTGAGTATTCTACGGAGGGAAGGATGGTAGGCTGATAATGGTTGAGTGGGGTATTGTACAGAGGGGAGGACTGAAGGCTGATAATTGTTGAATGGATTATTGCACAGAGGGGAGAATGGTAGGCTGATAATTGGTGAGTGGAGTATTGTACAGAGGGGAGAACGGTGGGCTGATAATTGGTGAGTGGAGTACTGCACAGAGGGAAGACGGTAGTCTGATAATTGTTGAATGGATTATTGCACAGAGGGGAGAACGGTAGGCTCATAATTGGTGAGTGGAATATTGCAAGGAACGGGGGGCAGTAGGCTGAAAATTGGTGAGTGGAGTATTGCACAGAGGGGAGGACAGTGGGCTGATAATTCATGAGTGGAGTATTGCAAGTAGGGAGGACAGTGGGTTGATAATTGGAGAGTGGAGTATTGCACAGAGTGGAGGACAGTGGGCTGATAATTGGTGAGTGGACTATTGCACAGTTGGGAGGACGGAAGGCTGATAATAGGTGAGTGGATATTACACGGAGCGGAGGCCGGTAGGCTCATAATTGGTGAGTGGAATATTGCAAGGAACGGGGGGCAGTAGGCTGAAAATTGGTGAGTGGAGTATTGCACAGAGGGGAGGACAGTGGGCTGATAATTCATGAGTGGAGTATTGCAAGTAGGGAGGACAGTGGGTTGATAATTGGAGAGTGGAGTATTGCACAGAGTGGAGGACAGTGGGCTGATAATTGGTGAGTGGAGTACTGCACAGAGGGAAGACGGTAGTCTGATAATTGTTGAATGGATTATTGCACAGAAGGGAGAACGCTGGGCTGATAATTGTTGAGTGGAGTACTGCACCGAGGGGAGAACGGTGGGCTGATAATTGGTGAGTGGAGTATTGCATGGAGGGGAGGGGGATAGGCTGATAATTGGTGAGTGGACTATTGCACAGAGGGGAGGACAGTAGGCTCATAATTGGTGAGTGGAATATTGCACAGAGGTGAGGACTGTAGGCTGATAATTGGTGAATGGAGTATTTCACAGAGGGGAGGACTGTCGGCTGATAATTGGTGAACGGAGTATTGCACAGAGGGGAGAACAGTGGGCTGATAATTGGTGAGTGGAGTATTGCACAGAGGGGAGGACAGTAAGCTGATAATTCATGAGTGGAGTATTGCAAGTAGGGTGTACAGTGGGTTGATAATTGGTGAGTGGAGTATTGCACAGAGTGGAGGACAATGGGCTGATGATTGGTGAATGGAGTATTGCACAGAGGGGAGGACAGTGGGCTGATAATTGGTGAGTGGATTATTGCACAGAGGGGAGGACAGTGGGCTGATAATTCATGAGTGGAATATTGCAAGTAGGGAGGACAGTGGGTTGATAATTGGAGAGTAGAGTATTGCACAGAGTGGAGGACAGTGGGCTGATAATTGGTGAGTGGAGTATTGGATGGAGGGGAGGATGGGATGCTGATAATTGGTGAGTGGAGTATTGGATGGAGGGGAGGACGGAAGGCTGATAATAGGTGAGTGGAGTATTGGATGGAGGGGAGGATGGGATGCTGATAATTGATGAGTGGAGTATTGCACAGAGGGGAGAATGGTAGGCTGATAATGGTTGAGTGGGGTATTGTATGGAGGGGAGGACAGGATGCTGATAATTGGTGAGTGGAGTATTGCACAGAGGGAAGACGGTAGTCTGATAATTGTTGAATGGATTATTGCACAGAGGGGAGATCGGTGGGCTGATAATTGGTGTGTGGAGTATTACACGGAGGGGAGGACTGTAGGCTGATAATTGGTGAATGGAGTATTGCACAGAGGGGAGGACGGTAGGCTGATAATGGTTGAGTGGGGTATTTTATGGAGGGGAGGACGGTGGGCTGATAATTGGTGAGTGGAGTACTGCACAGAGGGAAGACGGTAGTCTGATAATTGTTGAATGGATTATTGCACAGAGGGGAGAACGGTGGGCTGATAATTGGTGAGTGGAGTATTACATGGAGGGGAGGGTGGTAGGCTCATAATTGGTGAATGGAATATTGCAAGGGACGGAGGGCAGTAGGCTGAAAATTGGTGAGTGGACTATTGCTCAGAATGGAGGACGGTAGGCTGATAATTGGGGAGTGGAGTATTGCACAGAGGGTGGACGGTGGGCAGATAATTGTTGAGTTGAGTATTGCAAGGAGCGGAGGACGGTAGGCTGATAGTTTGTGAGCGGAGTATTGCATGTTGGGGAGGACGGTAGGCTGATAATAGGTGTGTGGAGTACTTTACGGAGGGGAGAACGGTGGGCTGATAATTGGTGAGTGGAGTATTGCACAGATGGGAGGACAGTAGGCTCATAATTGGTGAATGGAGTATTGCACAGAGGGGAGGGCAGTACTGTGATAATTGGTGAGTGGAATATTGCACAGAGGGGAGAACAGTGGGCTGATAATTGGTGAGTTGATTTTTGCACAGAGGGGAGGACAGTAAGCTGATAATTCCTGAGTGGAGTATTGCAAGTAGGGTGTACAGTGGGTTGATAATTGGTGAGTGGATTATTGCACAGAGTGGAGGACAATGGGCTGATGATTGGTGAATGGAGTATTGCACAGTGTGGAGGACAGTGGGCTGATAATTGGTGAGTGGACTATTGCACAGATGCGAGGACGGAAGGCTTATAATAGGTGAGTCGAGTATTGGATGGAGGGGAGGATGGGATGCTGATAATTGGTGAGTGGAGTATTGGATGGAGGGGAGGATGGGATGCTGATAATTGGTGAGTGGAGTATTGCACAGAGGGAAGACGGTAGTCTGATATTTGTTGAATGGATTATTGCACAGAGGGGAGAACGGTGGGCTGATAATTGGTGTGTGGAGTATTACACGGAGGGGAGGACTGTAGGCTGATGATTGGTGAATGGAGTATTGCACAGAGGGGAGGGCAGTGGGCTGGTGATTGGTGAATGGAGTATTGCACAGAGAGGAGGACAGTGGGCTGATAATTGTTGAGGGGATTATTGCACAGAGGGGAGAACGATGGGCTGATAGTTGGTAAAGGAGTTTTGCAGGGAGGTGAGGGTAGTAGGCTGATAATTGGTGAGTGGAATATTGCACGGAGGGGAGGATGGTAGGCTGAAAATTGGGGAGTGGAGTATTGCACAGAGGGGAGAGCAGTGGGCTGATAATTGGTGAGTGGAGTATTGCACAGAGGTGAGGACAGTGGGCTGATAATTCATGAGTGTCTATTGCAAGTAGGGAGGACAGTGGGTTGATAATTGGAGAGTGGAGTATTGCACAGAGGGGAGAACGGTGGGCTGATAATTGGTGATTGGAGTACTGCACAGAGGGAAGACGGTAGTCTGATAATTGTTGAATGGATTATTGCACAGAGGGGAGAACGGTGGGCTGATAATTGGTGAGTGGAGTATTACACGGAGGGGAGGGCGGTAGGCTCATAATTGGTGAGTGGAATATTGCAAGGAACGGAGGGCAGTAGGCTGAAAATTGGTGAATGGAGTATTGCACAGAGGGGAGGGCAGTGGGCTGGTGATTGGTGAATGGAGTATTGCACAGAGAGGAGGACTGTGGGCTGATAATTGTTGAGGGGATTATTGCACAGAGGGGAGAACGATGGGCTGATAGTTGGTAAAGGAGTTTTGCAGGGAGGTGAGGGTGGTAGACTGATAATTGGTGAGTGGAATATTGCACGGAGGGGAGGATGGTAGGCTGAAAATTTGGGAGTGGAGTATTACACAGAGGGGAGAGCAGTGGGCTGACAATTGGTGAGTGTATTATTGCACAGAGGTGAGGACAGTGGGCTGATAATTCATGAGTGGAGTATTGCAAGTAGGGAGGACAGTGGGTTGTTAATTGGAGAGTGGAGTATTGCACAGAGGGGAGAACGGGGGGCTGATAATTGGTGAGTGGAGTACTGCACAGAGGGAAGACGGTAGTCTGATAATTGTTGAATGGATTATTGCACAGAGGGGAGAACGGTGGGCTGATAATTGGTGAGTGGTGTATTACACGGAGGGGAGGGCGGTAGGCTCATAATTGGTGAGTGGAATATTGCAAGGAACGGAGGGCAGTAGGCTGAAAATTGGTGAGTGGACTATTGCTCAAAATGGAGGACAGTAGGCTGATAATTGGGGAGTGGAGTATTGCACAGAGGGGAGGACGGTAGGCTGATAATAGGTGTGTGGAGTACTTTACGGAGGGGAGGACGGTGGGCTGATAATTGGTGAGTGGAGTATTGCACGGAGGGGAGAACGGTGGGCTGATAATTGGTGAGTGGAGTACTGCACCGAGGGGAGAACGGTGGGCTGATAATTGTTGAGTGGAGTATTGCATGGAGGGGAGGGGGATAGGCTGATAATTGGTGAGTGGACTATTGCACAGATGGGAGGACAGTAGGCTCATAATTGGTGAGTGGAATATTGCACAGAGGTGAGGACTGTAGGCTGATAATTGGTGAATGGAGTATTGCACAGGGGGAGGACTGTAGTCTGATAATTGGTGAATGGAGTATTGCACAGAGGGGAGGGCAGTACTGTGATAATTGGTGAGTGGAGTATTGCACAGAGTGGAGGACAATGGGCTGATGATTGGTGAATGGAGTATTGCACAGAGGGGAGGACAGTGGGCTGATATTTGGTGAGTGGATTATTGCACAGAGGGGAGGAAAGTGGGCTGATAATTCATGAGTGGAGTATTGCAAGTAGGGAGGACAGTGGGTTGATAATTGGAGACTGGACTATCGCACAGATGGGAGGATGGTTGGCAGATAATAGGTGAGTGGAGTATTTTACGGAGGGGAGGACTGTAGGCTGATAATTGGTGAATGGAGTATTGCACAGAGGGGAGGACTGTAGGCTGATAATTGGTGAATGGTGTATTGCACAGAGTGGAGGACAGTGGGCTGATGATTGGTGAGTGGAGTATTGCACAGAGGGGAGAGCAGTGGGCTGATAATTGGTGAGTGGATTATTTCACAGAGGTGAGGACAGTGGGCTGATAATTCATGAGTGGAGTATTGCAAGTAGGGAGGACAGTGGGTTGATAATTGGAGAGTGGAGTATTGCACAGAGGGGAGAACGGTGGGCTGATAATTGGTGAGTGGAGTACTGCACAGAGGGAAGACGGTAGTCTGATAATTGTTGAATGGATTATTGCACAGAAGGGAGAACGCTGGGCTGATAATTGTTGAGTGGAGTACTGCACCGAGGGGAGAACGGTGGGCTGATTATTGGTGAGTGGAGTATTGCATGGAGGGGAGGGGGATAGGCTGATAATTGGTGAGTGGACTATTGCACAGAGGGGAGGACAGTAGGCTCATAATTGGTGAGTGGAATATTGCACAGAGTTGAGGACTGTAGGCTGATAATTGGTGAATGGAGTATTGCACAGAGGGGAGGACTGTCGGCTGATAATTAGTGAATGGAGTATTGCACAGAGGGGAGGGCAGTACTGTGATAATTGGTGAGTGTAGTATTGCACAGAGGGGAGAACAGTGGGCTGATAATTGGTGAGTGGAGTATTGCACAGAGGAGAGGACAGTAAGCTGATAATTCATGAGTGGAGTATTGCAAGTAGGGTGTACAGTGGGTTGATAATTGGTGAGTGGAGTATTGCACAGAGTGGAGGACAATGGGCTGATGATTTGTGAATGGAGTATTGCACAGAGGGGAGGACAGTGGGCTGATAATTGGTGAGTGGATTATTGCACAGAGGGGAGGACAGTGGGCTGATAATTCATGAGTGGAGTATTGCAAGTAGGGAGGACAGTGGGTTGATAATTGGAGAGTGAAGTATTGCACAGAGTGGAGGACAGTGGGCTGATAATTGGTGAGTGGAGTATTGGATGGAGGGGAGGATGGGATGCTGATAATTGGTGAGTGGAGTATTGGATGGAGGGGAGGACGGAAGGCTGATAATAGGTGAGTGGAGTATTGGATGGAGGGGAGGATGGGATGCTGATAATTGGTGAGTGGAGTATTGCACAGAGGGGAGAATGGTAGGCTGATAATGGTTGAGTGGGGTATTGTATGGAGGGGAGGACGGGATGCTGATAATTGGTGAGTGGAGTATTGCACAGAGGGAAGACGGTAGTCTGATAATTGTTGAATGGATTATTGCACAGAGGGGAGAACGGTGGGCTGATAATTGCTGTGTGGAGTATTACACGGAGGGGAGGACTGTAGGCTGATAATTGGTGAATGGAGTATTGCACAGAGGGGAGGACAGTAGGCTGATAATAGGTGAGTGGAGTATTTTATGTAGGGGAGGACGGTGGGCTGATAATTGGTGAGTGGAGTACTGCACAGAGGGAAGATGGTAGTCTGATAATTGTTGAATGGATTATTGCACAGAGGGGAGAACGGTGGGCTGATAATTGGTGAGTGGAGTATTACATGGAGGGGAGGGCGGTAGGCTCATAATTGGTGAATGGAATATTGCAAGGGACGGAGGGCAGTAGGCTGAAAATTGGTGAGTGGACTATTGCTCAGAATGGAGGACGGTAGGCTGATAATTGGGGAGTGGAATATTGCACAGAGGGTGGACGGTGGGCAGATAATTGTTGAGTTGAGTATTGCAAGTAGGGAGGTCAGTGGGTTGATAATTGGAGAGTGGAGTATTGCACAGAGGGGAGAACGGTGGGCTGATAATTGGTGAGTGGAGTACTGCACAGAGGGAAGACGGTAGTCTGATAATTGTTGAATGGATTATTGCACAGAAGGGAGAACGCTGGGCTGATAATTGTTGAGTGGAGTACTGCACCGAGGGGAGAACGGTGGGCTGATTATTGGTGAGTGGAGTATTGCATGGAGGGGAGGGGGATAGGCTGATAATTGGTGAGTGGACTATTGCACAGAGGGGAGGACAGTAGGCTCATAATTGGTGAGTGGAATATTGCACAGAGTTGAGGACTGTAGGCTGATAATTGGTGAATGGAGTATTGCACAGAGGGGAGGACTGTCGGCTGATAATTAGTGAATGGAGTATTGCACAGAGGGGAGGGCAGTACTGTGATAATTGGTGAGTGTAGTATTGCACAGAGGGGAGAACAGTGGGCTGATAATTGGTGAGTGGAGTATTGCACAGAGGAGAGGACAGTAAGCTGATAATTCAAGGGTGGAGTATTGCAAGTAGGGTGTACAGTGGGTTGATAATTGGTGAGTGGAGTATTGCACAGAGTGGAGGACAATGGGCTGATGATTTGTGATTGATTGCACAGAGGGGAGGACAGTGGGCTGATAATTGGTGAGTGGATTATTGCACAGAGGGGAGGACAGTGGGCTGATAATTCATGAGTGGAGTATTGCAAGTAGGGAGGACAGTGGGTTGATAATTGGAGAGTGAAGTATTGCACAGAGTGGAGGACAGTGGGCTGATAATTGGTGAGTGGAGTATTGGATGGAGGGGAGGATGGGATGCTGATAATTGGTGAGTGGAGTATTGGATGGAGGGGAGGACGGAAGGCTGATAATAGGTGAGTGGAGTATTGGATGGAGGGGAGGATGGGATGCTGATAATTGGTGAGTGGAGTATTGCACAGAGGGGAGAATGGTAGGCTGATAATGGTTGAGTGGGGTATTGTATGGAGGGGAGGACGGGATGCTGATAATTGGTGAGTGGAGTATTGCACAGAGGGAAGACGGTAGTCTGATAATTGTTGAATGGATTATTGCACAGAGGGGAGAACGGTGGGCTGATAATTGGTGTGTGGAGTATTACACGGAGGGGAGGACTGTAGGCTGATAATTGGTGAATGGAGTATTGCACAGAGGGGAGGACAGTAGGCTGATAATAGGTGAGTGGAGTATTTTATGGAGGGGAGGACGGTGGGCTGATAATTGGTGAGTGGAGTACTGCACAGAGGGAAGATGGTAGTCTGATAATTGTTGAATGGATTATTGCACAGAGGGGAGAACGGTGGGCTGATAATTGGTGAGTGGAGTATTACATGGAGGGGAGGGCGGTAGGCTCATAATTGGTGAATGGAATATTGCAAGGGACGGAGGGCAGTAGGCTGAAAATTGGTGAGTGGACTATTGCTCAGAATGGAGGACGGTAGGCTGATAATTGGGGAGTGGAATATTGCACAGAGGGTGGACGGTGGGCAGATAATTGTTGAGTTGAGTATTGCAAGGAGCGGAGGACGGTAGGCTGATAGTTTGTGAGCGGAGTATTGCATGTTGGGGAGGACGGTAGGCTGATAATAGGTGTGTGGAGTACTTTACGGAGGGGAGAACGGTGGGCTGATAATTGGTGAGTGGAGTATTGCACAGAGTGGAGGACAATGGGCTGATGATTGGTGAATGGAGTATTGCACAGAGGGGAGGACAGTGGGCTGATAATTGGTGAGTGGATTATTGCACAGAGGGGAGGACAGTGGGCTGATAATTCATGAGTGGAGTATTGCAAGTAGGGAGGACAGTGGGTTGATAATTGGAGAGTGGAGTATTGCACAGAGTGGAGGACAGTGGGCTGATGATTTGTGAATGGAGTATTGCACAGAGTGGGGGACAGTGGGCTGATAATTGGTGAGTGGACTATTGCACAGATGGGAGGACGGAAGGCTTATAATAGGTGAGTGGAGTATTGGACGGAGGGGAGGACAGTAGGCTCATAATTGGTGAGTGGAATATTGCACAGAGTTGAGGACTATAGGCTGATAATTGGTGAATGGAGTATTGCACAGAGGGGAGGACTGTCGGCTGATAATTAGTGAATGGAGTATTGCACAGAGGGGAGGGCAGTACTGTGATAATTGGTGAGTGTAGTATTACACAGAGGGGAGAACAGTGGGCTGATAATTGGTGAGTGGAGTATTGCACAGAGGAGAGGACAGTAAGCTGATAATTCATGAGTGGAGTATTGCAAGTAGGGTGTACAGTGGGTTGATAATTGGTGAGTGGAGTATTGCACAGAGTGGACGACAATGGGCTGATGATTGGTGAATGGAGTATTGCACAGAGGGGAGGACAGTGGGCTGATAATTGGTGAGTGGATTATTGCACAGAGGGGAGGACAGTGGGCTGATAATTCATGAGTGGAGTTTTGCAAGTAGGGAGGACAGTGGGTTGATAATTGGAGAGTGAAGTATTGCACAGAGTGGAGGACAGTGGGCTGATAATTGGTGAGTGGAGTATTGGATGGAGGGGAGGATGGGATGCTGATAGTTTGTGAGCGGAGTATTGCATGTTGGGGAGGACGGTAGGCTGATAATAGGTGTGTGGAGTACTTTACGGAGGGGAGAGCGGTGGGCTGATAATTGGTGAGTGGAGTATTGCACAGAGTGGAGGACAATGGGCTGATGATTGGTGAATGGAGTATTGCACAGAGGGGAGGACAGTGGGCTGATATTTGGTGAGTGGATTATTGCACAGAGGGGAGGAAAGTGGGCTGATAATTCATGAGTGGAGTATTGCAAGTAGGGAGGACAGTGGGTTGATAATTGGAGACTGGACTATCGCACAGATGGGAGGACGGTTGGCAGATAATAGGTGAGTGGAGTATTTTACGGAGGGGAGGACTGTAGGCTGATAATTGGTGAATGGAGTATTGCACAGAGGGGAGGACTGTAGGCTGATAATTGGTGAATGGTGTATTGCACAGAGGGGAGGACAGTGGGCTGATGATTGGTGAGTGGAGTATTGCACAGAGGGGAGAGCAGTGGGCTGATAATTGGTGAGTGGATTATTTCACAGAGGTGAGGACAGTGGGCTGATAATTCATGAGTGGAGTATTGCAAGTAGGGAGGACAGTGGGTTGATAATTGGAGAGTGGAGTATTGCACAGAGGGGAGAACGGTGGGCTGATAATTGGTGAGTGGAGTATTACATGGAGGGGAGGGCGGTAGGCTCATAATTGGTGAATGGAATATTGCAAGGGACGGAGGGCAGTAGGCTGAAAATTGGTGAGTGGACTATTGCTCAGAATGGAGGACGGTAGGCTGATAATTGGGGAGTGGAATATTGCACAGAGGGTGGACGGTGGGCAGATAATTGTTGAGTTGAGTATTGCAAGTAGGGAGGTCAGTGGGTTGATAATTGGAGAGTGGAGTATTGCACAGAGGGGAGAACGGTGGGCTGATAATTGGTGAGTGGAGTACTGCACAGAGGGAAGACGGTAGTCTGATAATTGTTGAATGGATTATTGCACAGAAGGGAGAACGCTGGGCTGATAATTGTTGAGTGGAGTACTGCACCGAGGGGAGAACGGTGGGCTGATTATTGGTGAGTGGAGTATTGCATGGAGGGGAGGGGGATAGGCTGATAATTGGTGAGTGGACTATTGCACAGAGGGGAGGACAGTAGGCTCATAATTGGTGAGTGGAATATTGCACAGAGTTGAGGACTGTAGGCTGATAATTGGTGAATGGAGTATTGCACAGAGGGGAGGACTGTCGGCTGATAATTAGTGAATGGAGTATTGCACAGAGGGGAGGGCAGTACTGTGATAATTGGTGAGTGTAGTATTGCACAGAGGGGAGAACAGTGGGCTGATAATTGGTGAGTGGAGTATTGCACAGAGGAGAGGACAGTAAGCTGATAATTCAAGGGTGGAGTATTGCAAGTAGGGTGTACAGTGGGTTGATAATTGGTGAGTGGAGTATTGCACAGAGTGGAGGACAATGGGCTGATGATTTGTGATTGATTGCACAGAGGGGAGGACAGTGGGCTGATAATTGGTGAGTGGATTATTGCACAGAGGGGAGGACAGTGGGCTGATAATTCATGAGTGGAGTATTGCAAGTAGGGAGGACAGTGGGTTGATAATTGGAGAGTGAAGTATTGCACAGAGTGGAGGACAGTGGGCTGATAATTGGTGAGTGGAGTATTGGATGGAGGGGAGGATGGGATGCTGATAATTGGTGAGTGGAGTATTGGATGGAGGGGAGGACGGAAGGCTGATAATAGGTGAGTGGAGTATTGGATGGAGGGGAGGATGGGATGCTGATAATTGGTGAGTGGAGTATTGCACAGAGGGGAGAATGGTAGGCTGATAATGGTTGAGTGGGGTATTGTATGGAGGGGAGGACGGGATGCTGATAATTGGTGAGTGGAGTATTGCACAGAGGGAAGACGGTAGTCTGATAATTGTTGAATGGATTATTGCACAGAGGGGAGAACGGTGGGCTGATAATTGGTGTGTGGAGTATTACACGGAGGGGAGGACTGTAGGCTGATAATTGGTGAATGGAGTATTGCACAGAGGGGAGGACAGTAGGCTGATAATAGGTGAGTGGAGTATTTTATGGAGGGGAGGACGGTGGGCTGATAATTGGTGAGTGGAGTACTGCACAGAGGGAAGATGGTAGTCTGATAATTGTTGAATGGATTATTGCACAGAGGGGAGAACGGTGGGCTGATAATTGGTGAGTGGAGTATTACATGGAGGGGAGGGCGGTAGGCTCATAATTGGTGAATGGAATATTGCAAGGGACGGAGGGCAGTAGGCTGAAAATTGGTGAGTGGACTATTGCTCAGAATGGAGGACGGTAGGCTGATAATTGGGGAGTGGAATATTGCACAGAGGGTGGACGGTGGGCAGATAATTGTTGAGTTGAGTATTGCAAGGAGCGGAGGACGGTAGGCTGATAGTTTGTGAGCGGAGTATTGCATGTTGGGGAGGACGGTAGGCTGATAATAGGTGTGTGGAGTACTTTACGGAGGGGAGAACGGTGGGCTGATAATTGGTGAGTGGAGTATTGCACAGAGTGGAGGACAATGGGCTGATGATTGGTGAATGGAGTATTGCACAGAGGGGAGGACAGTGGGCTGATAATTGGTGAGTGGATTATTGCACAGAGGGGAGGACAGTGGGCTGATAATTCATGAGTGGAGTATTGCAAGTAGGGAGGACAGTGGGTTGATAATTGGAGAGTGGAGTATTGCACAGAGTGGAGGACAGTGGGCTGATGATTTGTGAATGGAGTATTGCACAGAGTGGGGGACAGTGGGCTGATAATTGGTGAGTGGACTATTGCACAGATGGGAGGACGGAAGGCTTATAATAGGTGAGTGGAGTATTGGACGGAGGGGAGGACAGTAGGCTCATAATTGGTGAGTGGAATATTGCACAGAGTTGAGGACTATAGGCTGATAATTGGTGAATGGAGTATTGCACAGAGGGGAGGACTGTCGGCTGATAATTAGTGAATGGAGTATTGCACAGAGGGGAGGGCAGTACTGTGATAATTGGTGAGTGTAGTATTACACAGAGGGGAGAACAGTGGGCTGATAATTGGTGAGTGGAGTATTGCACAGAGGAGAGGACAGTAAGCTGATAATTCATGAGTGGAGTATTGCAAGTAGGGTGTACAGTGGGTTGATAATTGGTGAGTGGAGTATTGCACAGAGTGGACGACAATGGGCTGATGATTGGTGAATGGAGTATTGCACAGAGGGGAGGACAGTGGGCTGATAATTGGTGAGTGGATTATTGCACAGAGGGGAGGACAGTGGGCTGATAATTCATGAGTGGAGTTTTGCAAGTAGGGAGGACAGTGGGTTGATAATTGGAGAGTGAAGTATTGCACAGAGTGGAGGACAGTGGGCTGATAATTGGTGAGTGGAGTATTGGATGGAGGGGAGGATGGGATGCTGATAGTTTGTGAGCGGAGTATTGCATGTTGGGGAGGACGGTAGGCTGATAATAGGTGTGTGGAGTACTTTACGGAGGGGAGAGCGGTGGGCTGATAATTGGTGAGTGGAGTATTGCACAGAGTGGAGGACAATGGGCTGATGATTGGTGAATGGAGTATTGCACAGAGGGGAGGACAGTGGGCTGATATTTGGTGAGTGGATTATTGCACAGAGGGGAGGAAAGTGGGCTGATAATTCATGAGTGGAGTATTGCAAGTAGGGAGGACAGTGGGTTGATAATTGGAGACTGGACTATCGCACAGATGGGAGGACGGTTGGCAGATAATAGGTGAGTGGAGTATTTTACGGAGGGGAGGACTGTAGGCTGATAATTGGTGAATGGAGTATTGCACAGAGGGGAGGACTGTAGGCTGATAATTGGTGAATGGTGTATTGCACAGAGGGGAGGACAGTGGGCTGATGATTGGTGAGTGGAGTATTGCACAGAGGGGAGAGCAGTGGGCTGATAATTGGTGAGTGGATTATTTCACAGAGGTGAGGACAGTGGGCTGATAATTCATGAGTGGAGTATTGCAAGTAGGGAGGACAGTGGGTTGATAATTGGAGAGTGGAGTATTGCACAGAGGGGAGAACGGTGGGCTGATAATTGGTGAGTGGAGTACTGCACAGAGGGAAGACGGTAGTCTGATAATTGTTGAATGGATTATTGCACAGAAGGGAGAACGCTGGGCTGATAATTGTTGAGTGGAGTACTGCACCGAGGGGAGAACGGTGGGCTGATTATTGGTGAGTGGAGTATTGCATGGAGGGGAGGGGGATAGGCTGATAATTGGTGAGTGGACTATTGCACAGAGGGGAGGACAGTAGGCTCATAATTGGTGAGTGGAATATTGCACAGAGTTGAGGACTGTAGGCTGATAATTGGTGAATGGAGTATTGCACAGAGGGGAGGACTGTCGGCTGATAATTAGTGAATGGAGTATTGCACAGAGGGGAGGGCAGTACTGTGATAATTGGTGAGTGTAGTATTGCACAGAGGGGAGAACAGTGGGCTGATAATTGGTGAGTGGAGTATTGCACAGAGGAGAGGACAGTAAGCTGATAATTCATGAGTGGATTATTGCAAGTAGGGTGTACAGTGGGTTGATAATTGGTGAGTGGAGTATTGCACAGAGTGGAGGACAATGGGCTGATGATTGGTGAATGGAGTATTGCACAGAGGGGAGGACAGTGGGCTGATAATTGGTGAGTGGATTATTGCACAGAGGGGAGGACAGTGGGCTGATAATTCATGAGTGGAGTATTGCAAGTAGGGAGGACAATGGGTTGATAATTGGAGAGTGAAGTATTGCACAGAGTGGAGGACAGTGGGCTGATAATTGGTGAGTGGAGTATTGGATGGAGGGGAGGATGGGATGCTGATAATTGGTGAGTGGAGTATTGGATGGAGGGGAGGACGGAAGGCTGATAATAGGTGAGTGGAGTATTGGATGGAGGGGAGGATGGGATGCTGATAATTGGTGAGTGGAGTATTGCACAGAGGGGAGAATGGTAGGCTGATAATGGTTGAGTGGGGTATTGTATGGAGGGGAGGACGGGATGCTGATAATTGGTTAGTGGAGTATTGCACAGAGGGAAGACGGTAGTCTGATAATTGTTGAATGGATTATTGCACAGAGGGGAGAACGGTGGGCTGATAATTGGTGTGTGGAGTATTACACGGAGGGGAGGACTGTAGGCTGATAATTGGTGAATGGAGTATTGCACAGAGGGGAGAACGGTGGGCTGATAATTGGTGAGTGGAGTATTACATGGAGGGGAGGGCGGTAGGCTCATAATTGGTGAATGGAATATTGCAAGGGACGGAGGGCAGTAGGCTGAAAATTGGTGAGTGGACTATTGCTCAGAATGGAGGACGGTAGGCTGATAATTGGGGAGTGGAATATTACACAGAGGGTGGACGGTGGGCAGATAATTGTTGAGTTGAGTATTGCAAGGAGCGGAGGACGGTAGGCTGATAGTTTGTGAGCGGAGTATTGCATGTTGGGGAGGACGGTAGGCTGATAATAGGTGTGTGGAGTACTTTACGGAGGGGAGAACGGTGGGCTGATAATTGGTGAGTGGAGTATTGCACAGAGTGGAGGACAATGGGCTGATGATTGGTGAATGGAGTATTGCACAGAGGGGAGGACAGTGGGCTGATAATTGGTGAGTGGATTATTGCACAGAGGGGAGGACAGTGGGCTGATAATTCATGAGTGGAGTATTGCAAGTAGGGAGGACAGTGGGTTGATAATTGGAGAGTGGAGTATTGCACAGAGTGGAGGACAGTGGGCTGATGATTTGTGAATGGAGTATTGCACAGAGTGGGGGACAGTGGGCTGATAATTGGTGAGTGGACTATTGCACAGATGGGAGGACGGAAGGCTTATAATAGGTGAGTGGAGTATTGGATGGAGGGGAGGACAGTAGGCTCATAATTGGTGAGTGGAATATTGCACAGAGTTGAGGACTGTAGGCTGATAATTGGTGAATGGAGTATTGCACAGAGGGGAGGACTGTCGGCTGATAATTAGTGAATGGAGTATTGCACAGAGGGGAGGGCAGTACTGTGATAATTGGTGAGTGTAGTATTGCACAGAGGGGAGAACAGTGGGCTGATAATTGGTGAGTGGAGTATTGCACAGAGTGGAGGACAATGGGCTGATGATTGGTGAATGGAGTATTGCACAGAGGGGAGGACAGTGGGCTGATAATTGGTGAGTGGATTATTGCACAGAGGGGAGGACAGTGGGCTGATAATTCATGAGTGGAGTATTGCAAGTAGGGAGGACAGTGGGTTGATAATTGGAGAGTGAAGTATTGCACAGAGTGGAGGACAGTGGGCTGATAATTGGTGAGTGGAGTATTGGATGGAGGGGAGGATGGGATGCTGATAATTGGTGAGTGGAGTATTGGATGGAGGGGAGGACGGAAGGCTGATAATAGGTGAGTGGAGTATTGGATGGAGGGGAGGATGGGATGCTGATAATTGGTGAGTGGAGTATTGCACAGAGGGGAGAATGGTAGGCTGATAATGGTTGAGTGGGGTATTGTATGGAGGGGAGGACGGGATGCTGATAATTGGTGAGTGGAGTATTGCACAGAGGGAAGACGGTAGTCTGATAATTGTTGAATGGATTATTGCACAGAGGGGAGAACGGTGGGCTGATAATTGGTGTGTGGAGTATTACACGGAGGGGAGGACTGTAGGCTGATAATTGGTGAATGGAGTATTGCACAGAGGGGAGGACAGTAGGCTGATAATAGGTGAGTGGAGTATTTTATGGAGGGGAGGACGGTGGGCTGATAATTGGTGAGTGGAGTACTGCACAGAGGGAAGATGGTAGTCTGATAATTGTTGAATGGATTATTGCACAGAGGGGAGAACGGTGGGCTGATAATTGGTGAGTGGAGTATTACATGGAGGGGAGGGCGGTAGGCTCATAATTGGTGAATGGAATATTGCAAGGGACGGAGGGCAGTAGGCTGAAAATTGGTGAGTGGACTATTGCTCAGAATGGAGGACGGTAGGCTGATAATTGGGGAGTGGAATATTGCACAGAGGGTGGACGGTGGGCAGATAATTGTTGAGTTGAGTATTGCAAGGAGCGGAGGACGGTAGGCTGATAGTTTGTGAGCGGAGTATTGCATGTTGGGGAGGACGGTAGGCTGATAATAGGGGTGTGGAGTACTTTACGGAGGGGAGAACGGTGGGCTGATAATTGGTGAGTGGAGTATTGCACAGAGTGGAGGACAATGGGCTGATGATTGGTGAATGGAGTATTGCACAGAGGGGAGGACAGTGGGCTGATAATTGGTGAGTGGACTATTGCACAGATGGGAGGACGGAAGGCTTATAATAGGTGAGTGGAGTATTGGACGGAGGGGAGGACAGTAGGCTCATAATTGGTGAGTGGAATATTGCACAGAGTTGAGGACTATAGGCTGATAATTGGTGAATGGAGTATTGCACAGAGGGGAGGACTGTCGGCTGATAATTAGTGAATGGAGTATTGCACAGAGGGGAGGGCAGTACTGTGATAATTGGTGAGTGTAGTATTGCACAGAGGGGAGAACAGTGGGCTGATAATTGGTGAGTGGAGTATTGCACAGAGGAGAGGACAGTAAGCTGATAATTCATGAGTGGAGTATTGCAAGTAGGGTGTACAGTGGGTTGATAATTGGTGAGTGGAGTATTGCACAGAGTGGACGACAATGGGCTGATGATTGGTGAATGGAGTATTGCACAGAGGGGAGGACAGTGGGCTGATAATTGGTGAGTGGATTATTGCACAGAGGGGAGGACAGTGGGCTGATAATTCATGAGTGGAGTTTTGCAAGTAGGGAGGACAGTGGGTTGATAATTGGAGAGTGAAGTATTGCACAGAGTGGAGGACAGTGGGCTGATAATTGGTGAGTGGAGTATTGGATGGAGGGGAGGATGGGATGCTGATAGTTTGTGAGCGGAGTATTGCATGTTGGGGAGGACGGTAGGCTGATAATAGGTGTGTGGAGTACTTTACGGAGGGGAGAACGGTGGGCTGATAATTGGTGAGTGGAGTATTGCACAGAGTGGAGGACAATGGGCTGATGATTGGTGAATGGAGTATTGCACAGAGGGGAGGACAGTGGGCTGATATTTGGTGAGTGGATTATTGCACAGAGGGGAGGAAAGTGGGCTGATAATTCATGAGTGGAGTATTGCAAGTAGGGAGGACAGTGGGTTGATAATTGGAGACTGGACTATCGCACAGATGGGAGGACGGTTGGCAGATAATAGGTGAGTGGAGTATTTTACGGAGGGGAGGACTGTAGGCTGATAATTGGTGAATGGAGTATTGCACAGAGGGGAGGACTGTAGGCTGATAATTGGTGAATGGTGTATTGCACAGAGGGGAGGACAGTGGGCTGATGATTGGTGAGTGGAGTATTGCACAGAGGGGAGAGCAGTGGGCTGATAATTGGTGAGTGGATTATTTCACAGAGGTGAGGACAGTGGGCTGATAATTCATGAGTGGAGTATTGCAAGTAGGGAGGACAGTGGGTTGATAATTGGAGAGTGGAGTATTGCACAGAGGGGAGAACGGTGGGCTGATAATTGGTGAGTGGAGTACTGCACAGAGGGAAGACGGTAGTCTGATAATTGTTGAATGGATTATTGCACAGAAGGGAGAACGCTGGGCTGATAATTGTTGAGTGGAGTACTGCACCGAGGGGAGAACGGTGGGCTGATTATTGGTGAGTGGAGTATTGCATGGAGGGGAGGGGGATAGGCTGATAATTGGTGAGTGGACTATTGCACAGAGGGGAGGACAGTAGGCTCATAATTGGTGAGTGGAATATTGCACAGAGTTGAGGACTGTAGGCTGATAATTGGTGAATGGAGTATTGCACAGAGGGGAGGACTGTCGGCTGATAATTAGTGAATGGAGTATTGCACAGAGGGGAGGGCAGTACTGTGATAATTGGTGAGTGTAGTATTGCACAGAGGGGAAAAACAGTGGGCTGATAATTGGTGAGTGGAGTATTGCACAGAGGAGAGGACAGTAAGCTGATAATTCATGAGTGGAGTATTGCAAGTAGGGTGTACAGTGGGTTGATAATTGGTGAGTGGAGTATTGCACAGAGTGGAGGACAATGGGTTGATGATTGGTGAATGGAGTATTGCACAGAGGGGAGGACAGTGGGCTGATAATTGGTGAGTGGATTATTGCACAGAGGGGAGGACAGTGGGCTGATAATTCATGAGTGGAGTATTGCAAGTAGGGAGGACAATGGGTTGATAATTGGAGAGTGAAGTATTGCACAGAGTGGAGGACAGTGGGCTGATAATTGGTGAGTGGAGTATTGGATGGAGGGGAGGATGGGATGCTGATAATTGGTGAGTGGAGTATTGGATGGAGGGGAGGACGGAAGGCTGATAATAGGTGAGTGGAGTATTGGATGGAGGGGAGGATGGGATGCTGATAATTGGTGAGTGGAGTATTGCACAGAGGGGAGAATGGTAGGCTGATAATGGTTGAGTGGGGTATTGTATGGAGGGGAGGACGGGATGCTGATAATTGGTGAGTGGAGTATTGCACAGAGGGAAGACGGTAGTCTGATAATTGTTGAATGGATTATTGCACAGAGGGGAGAACGGTGGGCTGATAATTGGTGTGTGGAGTATTACACGGAGGGGAGGACTGTAGGCTGATAATTGGTGAATGGAGTATTGCACAGAGGGGAGGACAGTAGGCTGATAATAGGTGAGTGGAGTATTTTATGGAGGGGAGGACGGTGGGCTGATAATTGGTGAGTGGAGTACTGCACAGAGGGAAGATGGTAGTCTGATAATTGTTGAATGGATTATTGCACAGAGGGGAGAACGGTGGGCTGATAATTGGTGAGTGGAGTATTACATGGAGGGGAGGGCGGTAGGCTCATAATTGGTGAATGGAATATTGCAAGGGATGGAGGGCAGTAGGCTGAAAATTGGTGAGTGGACTATTGCTCAGAATGGAGGACGGTAGGCTGATAATTGGGGAGTGGAATATTACACAGAGGGTGGACGGTGGGCAGATAATTGTTGAGTTGAGTATTGCAAGGAGCGGAGGACGGTAGGCTGATAGTTTGTGAGCGGAGTATTGCATGTTGGGGAGGACGGTAGGCTGATAATAGGTGTGTGGAGTACTTTACGGAGGGGAGAACGGTGGGCTGATAATTGGTGAGTGGAGTATTGCACAGAGTGGAGGACAATGGGCTGATGATTGGTGAATGGAGTATTGCACAGAGGGGAGGACAGTGGGCTGATAATTGGTGAGTGGATTATTGCACAGAGGGGAGGACAGTGGGCTGATAATTCATGAGTGGAGTATTGCAAGTAGGGAGGACAGTGGGTTGATAATTGGAGAGTGGAGTATTGCACAGAGTGGAGGACAGTGGGCTGATGATTTGTGAATGGAGTATTGCACAGAGTGGGGGACAGTGGGCTGATAATTGGTGAGTGGACTATTGCACAGATGGGAGGACGGAAGGCTTATAATAGGTGAGTGGAGTATTGGATGGAGGGGAGGACAGTAGGCTCATAATTGGTGAGTGGAATATTGCACAGAGTTGAGGACTGTAGGCTGATAATTGGTGAATGGAGTATTGCACAGAGGGGAGGACTGTCGGCTGATAATTAGTGAATGGAGTATTGCACAGAGGGGAGGGCAGTACTGTGATAATTGGTGAGTGTAGTATTGCACAGAGGGGAGAACAGTGGGCTGATAATTGGTGAGTGGAGTATTGCACAGAGGAGAGGACAGTAAGCTGATAATTCAAGGGTGGAGTATTGCAAGTAGGGTGTACAGTGGGTTGATAATTGGTGAGTGGAGTATTGCACAGAGTGGAGGACAATGGGCTGATGATTTGTGAATGATTGCACAGAGGGGAGGACAGTGGGCTGATAATTGGTGAGTGGATTATTGCACAGAGGGGAGGACAGTGGGCTGATAATTCATGAGTGGAGTATTGCAAGTAGGGAGGACAGTGGGTTGATAATTGGAGAGTGAAGTATTGCACAGAGTGGAGGACAGTGGGCTGATAATTGGTGAGTGGAGTATTGGATGGAGGGGAGGATGGGATGCTGATAATTGGTGAGTGGAGTATTGGATGGAGGGGAGGACGGAAGGCTGATAATAGGTGAGTGGAGTATTGGATGGAGGGGAGGATGGGATGCTGATAATTGGTGAGTGAAGTATTGCACAGAGGGGAGAATGGTAGGCTGATAATGGTTGAGTGGGGTATTGTATGGAGGGGAGGACGGGATGCTGATAATTGGTGAGTGGAGTATTGCACAGAGGGAAGACGGTAGTCTGATAATTGTTGAATGGATTATTGCACAGAGGGGAGAACGGTGGGCTGATAATTGGTGTGTGGAGTATTACACGGAGGGGAGGACTGTAGGCTGATAATTGGTGAATGGAGTATTGCACAGAGGGGAGGACAGTAGGCTGATAATAGGTGAGTGGAGTATTTTATGGAGGGGAGGACGGTGGGCTGATAATTGGTGAGTGGAGTACTGCACAGAGGGAAGATGGTAGTCTGATAATTGTTGAATGGATTATTGCACAGAGGGGAGAACGGTGGGCTGATAATTGGTGAGTGGAGTATTACATGGAGGGGAGGGCGGTAGGCTCATAATTGGTGAATGGAATATTGCAAGGGACGGAGGGCAGTAGGCTGAAAATTGGTGAGTGGACTATTGCTCAGAATGGAGGACGGTAGGCTGATAATTGGGGAGTGGAATATTGCACAGAGGGTGGACGGTGGGCAGATAATTGTTGAGTTGAGTATTGCAAGGAGCGGAGGACGGTAGGCTGATAGTTTGTGAGCGGAGTATTGCATGTTGGGGAGGACGGTAGGCTGATAATAGGTGTGTGGAGTACTTTACGGAGGGGAGAACGGTGGGCTGATAATTGGTGAGTGGAGTATTGCACAGAGTGGAGGACAATGGGCTGATGATTGGTGAATGGAGTATTGCACAGAGGGGAGGACAGTGGGCTGATAATTGGTGAGTGGATTATTGCACAGAGGGGAGGACAGTGGGCTGATAATTCATGAGTGGAGTATTGCAAGTAGGGAGGACAGTGGGTTGATAATTGGAGAGTGGAGTATTGCACAGAGTGGAGGACAGTGGGCTGATGATTTGTGAATGGAGTATTGCACAGAGTGGGGGACAGTGGGCTGATAATTGGTGAGTGGACTATTGCACAGATGGGAGGACGGAAGGCTTATAATAGGTGAGTGGAGTATTGGATGGAGGGGAGGACAGTAGGCTCATAATTGGTGAGTGGAATATTGCACAGAGTTGAGGACTATAGGCTGATAATTGGTGAATGGAGTATTGCACAGAGGGGAGGACTGTCGGCTGATAATTAGTGAATGGAGTATTGCACAGAGGGGAGGGCAGTACTGTGATAATTGGTGAGTGTAGTATTGCACAGAGGGGAGAACAGTGGGCTGATAATTGGTGAGTGGAGTATTGCACAGAGGAGAGGACAGTAAGCTGATAATTCATGAGTGGAGTATTGCAAGTAGGGTGTACAGTGGGTTGATAATTGGTGAATGGAGTATTGCACAGAGTGGACGACAATGGGCTGATGATTGGTGAATGGAGTATTGCACAGAGGGGAGGACAGTGGGCTGATAATTGGTGAGTGGATTATTGCACAGAGGGGAGGACAGTGGGCTGATAATTCATGAGTGGAGTTTTGCAAGTAGGGAGGACAGTGGGTTGATAATTGGAGAGTGAAGTATTGCACAGATTGGAGGACAGTGGGCTGATAATTGGTGAGTGGAGTATTGGATGGAGGGGAGGATGGGATGCTGATAGTTTGTGAGCGGAGTATTGCATGTTGGGGAGGACGGTAGGCTGATAATAGGTGTGTGGAGTACTTTACGGAGGGGAGAACGGTGGGCTGATAATTGGTGAGTGGAGTATTGCACAGAGTGGAGGACAATGGGCTGATGATTGGTGAATGGAGTATTGCACAGAGGGGAGGACAGTGGGCTGATATTTGGTGAGTGGATTATTGCACAGAGGGGAGGAAAGTGGGCTGATAATTCATGAGTGGAGTATTGCAAGTAATGAGGACAGTGGGTTGATAATTGGAGACTGGACTATCGCACAGATGGGAGGACGGTTGGCAGATAATAGGTGAGTGGAGTATTTTACGGAGGGGAGGACTGTAGGCTGATAATTGGTGAATGGAGTATTGCACAGAGGGGAGGACTGTAGGCTGATAATTGGTGAATGGTGTATTGCACAGAGGGGAGGACAGTGGGCTGATGATTGGTGAGTGGAGTATTGCACAGAGGGGACAGCAGTGGGCTGATAATTGGTGAGTGGATTATTTCACAGAGGTGAGGACAGTGGGCTGATAATTCATGAGTGGAGTATTGCAAGTAGGGAGGACAGTGGGTTGATAATTGGAGAGTGGAGTATTGCACAGAGGGGAGAACGGTGGGCTGATAATTGGTGAGTGGAGTACTGCACAGAGGGAAGACGGTAGTCTGATAATTGTTGAATGGATTATTGCACAGAAGGGAGAACGCTGGGCTGATAATTGTTGAGTGGAGTACTGCACCGAGGGGAGAACGGTGGGCTGATTATTGGTGAGTGGAGTATTGCATGGAGGGGAGGGGGATAGGCTGATAATTGGTGAGTGGACTATTGCACAGAGGGGAGGACAGTAGGCTCATAATTGGTGAGTGGAATATTGCACAGAGTTGAGGACTGTAGGCTGATAATTGGTGAATGGAGTATTGCACAGAGGGGAGGACTGTCGGCTGATAATTAGTGAATGGAGTATTGCACAGAGGGGAGGGCAGTACTGTGATAATTGGTGAGTGTAGTATTGCACAGAGGGGAGAACAGTGGGCTGATAATTGGTGAGTGGAGTATTGCACAGAGGAGAGGACAGTAAGCTGATAATTCATGAGTGGAGTATTGCAAGTAGGGTGTACAGTGGGTTGATAATTGGTGAGTGGAGTATTGCACAGAGTGGAGGACAATGGGCTGATGATTGGTGAATGGAGTATTGCACAGAGGGGAGGACAGTGGGCTGATAATTGGTGAGTGGATTATTGCACAGAGGGGAGGACAGTGGGCTGATAATTCATGAGTGGAGTATTGCAAGTAGGGAGGACAGTGGGTTGATAATTGGAGAGTGAAGTATTGCACAGAGTGGAGGACAGTGGGCTGATAATTGGTGAGTGGAGTATTGGATGGAGGGGAGGATGGGATGCTGATAATTGGTGAGTGGAGTATTGGATGGAGGGGAGGACGGAAGGCTGATAATAGGTGAGTGGAGTATTGGATGGAGGGGAGGATGGGATTCTGATAATTGGTGAGTGGAGTATTGCACAGAGGGGAGAATGGTAGGCTGATAATGGTTGAGTGGGGTATTGTATGGAGGGGAGGACGGGATGCTGATAATTGGTGAGTGGAGTATTGCACAGAGGGAAGACGGTAGTCTGATAATTGTTGAATGGATTATTGCACAGAGGGGAGAACGGTGGGCTGATAATTGGTGTGTGGAGTATTACACGGAGGGGAGGACTGTAGGCTGATAATTGGTGAATGGAGTATTGCACAGAGGGGAGGACAGTAGGCTGATAATAGGTGAGTGGAGTATTTTATGGAGGGGAGGACGGTGGGCTGATAATTGGTGAGTGGAGTACTGCACAGAGGGAAGATGGTAGTCTGATAATTGTTGAATGGATTATTGCACAGAGGGGAGAACGGTGGGCTGATAATTGGTGAGTGGAGTATTACATGGAGGGGAGGGCGGTAGGCTCATAATTGGTGAATGGAATATTGCAAGGGACGGAGGGCAGTAGGCTGAAAATTGGTGAGTGGACTATTGCTCAGAATGGAGGACGGTAGGCTGATAATTGGGGAGTGGAATATTGCACAGAGGGTGGACGGTGGGCAGATAATTGTTGAGTTGAGTATTGCAAGGAGCGGAGGACGGTAGGCTGATAGTTTGTGAGCGGAGTATTGCATGTTGGGGAGGACGGTAGGCTGATAATAGGTGTGTGGAGTACTTTACGGAGGGGAGAACGGTGGGCTGATAATTGGTGAGTGGAGTATTGCTCAGAATGGAGGACGGTAGGCTGATAATTGGGGAGTGGAATATTGCACAGAGGGTGGACGGTGGGCAGATAATTGTTGAGTTGAGTATTGCAAGGAGCGGAGGACGGTAGGCTGATAGTTTGTGAGCGGAGTATTGCATGTTGGGGAGGACGGTAGGCTGATAATAGGTGTGTGGAGTACTTTACGGAGGGGAGAACGGTGGGCTGATAATTGGTGAGTGGAGTATTGCACAGAGTGGAGGACAATGGGCTGATGATTGGTGAATGGAGTATTGCACAGAGGGGAGGACAGTGGGCTGATAATTGGTGAGTGGATTATTGCACAGAGGGGAGGACAGTGGGCTGATAATTCATGAGTGGAGTATTGCAAGTAGGGAGGACAGTGGGTTGATAATTGGAGAGTGGAGTATTGCACAGAGTGGAGGACAGTGGGCTGATGATTTGTGAATGGAGTATTGCACAGAGTGGGGGACAGTGGGCTGATAATTGGTGAGTGGACTATTGCACAGATGGGAGGACGGAAGGCTTATAATAGGTGAGTGGAGTATTGGATGGAGGGGAGGACAGTAGGCTCATAATTGGTGAGTGGAATATTGCACAGAGTTGAGGACTATAGGCTGATAATTGGTGAATGGAGTATTGCACAGAGGGGAGGACTGTCGGCTGATAATTAGTGAATGGAGTATTGCACAGAGGGGAGGGCAGTACTGTGATAATTGGTGAGTGTAGTATTGCACAGAGGGGAGAACAGTGGGCTGATAATTGGTGAGTGGAGTATTGCACAGAGGAGAGGACAGTAAGCTGATAATTCATGAGTGGAGTATTGCAAGTAGGGTGTACAGTGGGTTGATAATTGGTGAGTGGAGTATTGCACAGAGTGGACGACAATGGGCTGATGATTGGTGAATGGAGTATTGCACAGAGGGGAGGACAGTGGGCTGATAATTGGTGAGTGGATTATTGCACAGAGGGGAGGACAGTGGGCTGATAATTCATGAGTGGAGTTTTGCAAGTAGGGAGGACAGTGGGTTGATAATTGGAGAGTGAAGTATTGCACTGAGTGGAGGACAGTGGGCTGATAATTGGTGAGTGGAGTATTGGATGGAGGGGAGGATGGGATGCTGATAGTTTGTGAGCGGAGTATTGCATGTTGGGGAGGACGGTAGGCTGATAATAGGTGTGTGGAGTACTTTACGGAGGGGAGAACGGTGGGCTGATAATTGGTGAGTGGAGTATTGCACAGAGTGGAGGACAATGGGCTGATGATTGGTGAATGGAGTATTGCACAGAGGGGAGGACAGTGGGCTGATATTTGGTGAGTGGATTATTGCACAGAGGGGAGGAAAGTGGGCTGATAATTCATGAGTGGAGTATTGCAAGTAGGGAGGACAGTGGGTTGATAATTGGAGACTGGACTATCGCACAGATGGGAGGACGGTTGGCAGATAATAGGTGAGTGGAGTATTTTACGGAGGGGAGGACTGTAGGCTGATAATTGGTGAATGGAGTATTGCACAGAGGGGAGGACTGTAGGCTGATAATTGGTGAATGGTGTATTGCACAGAGGGGAGGACAGTGGGCTGATGATTGGTGAGTGGAGTATTGCACAGAGGGGACAGCAGTGGGCTGATAATTGGTGAGTGGATTATTTCACAGAGGTGAGGACAGTGGGCTGATAATTCATGAGTGGAGTATTGCAAGTAGGGAGGACAGTGGGTTGATAATTGGAGAGTGGAGTATTGCACAGAGGGGAGAACGGTGGGCTGATAATTGGTGAGTGGAGTACTGCACAGAGGGAAGACGGTAGTCTGATAATTGTTGAATGGATTATTGCACAGAAGGGAGAACGCTGGGCTGATAATTGTTGAGTGGAGTACTGCACCGAGGGGAGAACGGTGGGCTGATTATTGGTGAGTGGAGTATTGCATGGAGGGGAGGGGGATAGGCTGATAATTGGTGAGTGGACTATTGCACAGAGGGGAGGACAGTAGGCTCATAATTGGTGAGTGGAATATTGCACAGAGTTGAGGACTGTAGGCTGATAATTGGTGAATGGAGTATTGCACAGAGGGGAGGACTGTCGGCTGATAATTAGTGAATGGAGTATTGCACAGAGGGGAGGGCAGTACTGTGATAATTGGTGAGTGTAGTATTGCACAGAGGGGAGAACAGTGGGCTGATAATTGGTGAGTGGAGTATTGCACAGAGGAGAGGACAGTAAGCTGATAATTCATGAGTGGAGTATTGCAAGTAGGGTGTACAGTGGGTTGATAATTGGTGAGTGGAGTATTGCACAGAGTGGAGGACAATGGGCTGATGATTGGTGAATGGAGTATTGCACAGAGGGGAGGACAGTGGGCTGATAATTGGTGAGTGGATTATTGCACAGAGGGGAGGACAGTGGGCTGATAATTCATGAGTGGAGTATTGCAAGTAGGGAGGACAGTGGGTTGATAATTGGAGAGTGAAGTATTGCACAGAGTGGAGGACAGTGGGCTGATAATTGGTGAGTGGAGTATTGGATGGAGGTGAGGATGGGATGCTTATAATTGGTGAGTGGAGTATTGGATGGAGGGGAGGACGGAAGGCTGATAATAGGTGAGTGGAGTATTGGATGGAGGGGAGGATGGGATGCTGATAATTGGTGAGTGGAGTATTGCACAGAGGGGAGAATGGTAGGCTGATAATGGTTGAGTGGGGTATTGTATGGAGGGGAGGACGGGATGCTGATAATTGGTGAGTGGAGTATTGCACAGAGGGAAGACGGTAGTCTGATAATTGTTGAATGGATTATTGCACAGAGGGGAGAACGGTGGGCTGATAATTGGTGTGTGGAGTATTACACGGAGGGGAGGACTGTAGGCTGATAATTGGTGAATGGAGTATTGCACAGAGGGGAGGACAGTAGGCTGATAATAGGTGAGTGGAGTATTTTATGGAGGGGAGGACGGTGGGCTGATAATTGGTGAGTGGAGTACTGCACAGAGGGAAGATGGTAGTCTGATAATTGTTGAATGGATTATTGCACAGAGGGGAGAACGGTGGGCTGATAATTGGTGAGTGGAGTATTACATGGAGGGGAGGGCGGTAGGCTCATAATTGGTGAATGGAATATTGCAAGGGACGGAGGGCAGTAGGCTGAAAATTGGTGAGTGGACTATTGCTCAGAATGGAGGACGGTAGGCTGATAATTGGGGAGTGGAATATTGCACAGAGGGTGGACGGTGGGCAGATAATTGTTGAGTTGAGTATTGCAAGGAGCGGAGGACGGTAGGCTGATAGTTTGTGAGCGGAGTATTGCATGTTGGGGAGGACGGTAGGCTGATAATAGGTGTGTGGAGTACTTTACGGAGGGGAGAACGGTGGGCTGATAATTGGTGAGTGGAGTATTGCACAGAGTGGAGGACAATGGGCTGATGATTGGTGAATGGAGTATTGCACAGAGGGGAGGACAGTGGGCTGATAATTGGTGAGTGGATTATTGCACAGAGGGGAGGACAGTGGGCTGATAATTCATGAGTGGAGTATTGCAAGTAGGGAGGACAGTGGGTTGATAATTGGAGAGTGGAGTATTGCACAGAGTGGAGGACAGTGGGCTGATGATTTGTGAATGGAGTATTGCACAGAGTGGGGGACAGTGGGCTGATAATTGGTGAGTGGACTATTGCACAGATGGGAGGACGGAAGGCTTATAATAGGTGAGTGGAGTATTGGATGGAGGGGAGGACAGTAGGCTCATAATTGGTGAGTGGAATATTGCACAGAGTTGAGGACTGTAGGCTGATAATTGGTGAATGGAGTATTGCACAGAGGGGAGGACTGTCGGCTGATAATTAGTGAATGGAGTATTGCACAGAGGGGAGGGCAGTACTGTGATAATTGGTGAGTGTAGTATTGCACAGAGGGGAGAACAGTGGGCTGATAATTGGTGAGTGGAGTATTGCACAGAGGAGAGGACAGTAAGCTGATAATTCATGAGTGGAGTATTGCAAGTAGGGTGTACAGTGGGTTGATAATTGGTGAGTGGAGTATTGCACAGAGTGGAGGACAATGGGCTGATGATTGGTGAATGGAGTATTGCAAAGAGGGGAGGACAGTGGGCTGATAATTGGTGAGTGGATTATTGCACAGAGGGGAGGACAGTGGGCTGATAATTCATGAGTGGAGTATTGCAAGCAGGGAGGACAGTGGGTTGATAATTGGAGAGTGAAGTATTGCACAGAGTGGAGGACAGTGGGCTGATAATTGGTGAGTGGAGTATTGGATGGAGGGGAGGATGGGATGCTGATAGTTTGTGAGCGGATTATTGCATGTTGGGGAGGACGGTAGGCTGATAATAGGTGTGTGGAGTACTTTACGGAGGGGAGAACGGTGGGCTGATAATTGGTGAGTGGAGTATTGCACAGAGTGGAGGACAATGGGCTGATGATTGGTGAATGGAGTATTGCACAGAGGGGAGGACAGTGGGCTGATATTTGGTGTGTGGAGTATTACACGGAGGGGAGGACTGTAGGCTGATAATTGGTGAATGGAGTATTGCACAGAGGGGAGGACAGTAGGCTGATAATAGGTGAGTGGAGTATTTTATGGAGGGGAGGACGGTGGGCTGATAATTGGTGAGTGGAGTACTGCACAGAGGGAAGATGGTAGTCTGATAATTGTTGAATGGATTATTGCACAGAGGGGAGAACGGTGGGCTGATAATTGGTGAGTGGAGTATTACATGGAGGGGAGGGCGGTAGGCTCATAATTGGTGAATGGAATATTGCAAGGGACGGAGGGCAGTAGGCTGAAAATTGGTGAGTGGACTATTGCTCAGAATGGAGGACGGTAGGCTGATAATTGGGGAGTGGAATATTGCACAGAGGGTGGACGGTGGGCAGATAATTGTTGAGTTGAGTATTGCAAGGAGCGGAGGACGGTAGGCTGATAGTTTGTGAGCGGAGTATTGCATGTTGGGGAGGACGGTAGGCTGATAATAGGTGTGTGGAGTACTTTACGGAGGGGAGAACGGTGGGCTGATAATTGGTGAGTGGAGTATTGCTCAGAATGGAGGACGGTAGGCTGATAATTGGGGAGTGGAATATTGCACAGAGGGTGGACGGTGGGCAGATAATTGTTGAGTTGAGTATTGCAAGGAGCGGAGGACGGTAGGCTGATAGTTTGTGAGCGGAGTATTGCATGTTGGGGAGGACGGTAGGCTGATAATAGGTGTGTGGAGTACTTTACGGAGGGGAGAACGGTGGGCTGATAATTGGTGAGTGGAGTATTGCACAGAGTGGAGGACAATGGGCTGATGATTGGTGAATGGAGTATTGCACAGAGGGGAGGACAGTGGGCTGATAATTGGTGAGTGGATTATTGCACAGAGGGGAGGACAGTGGGCTGATAATTCATGAGTGGAGTATTGCAAGTAGGGAGGACAGTGGGTTGATAATTGGAGAGTGGAGTATTGCACAGAGTGGAGGACAGTGGGCTGATGATTTGTGAATGGAGTATTGCACAGAGTGGGGGACAGTGGGCTGATAATTGGTGAGTGGACTATTGCACAGATGGGAGGACGGAAGGCTTATAATAGGTGAGTGGAGTATTGGATGGAGGGGAGGACAGTAGGCTCATAATTGGTGAGTGGAATATTGCACAGAGTTGAGGACTATAGGCTGATAATTGGTGAATGGAGTATTGCACAGAGGGGAGGACTGTCGGCTGATAATTAGTGAATGGAGTATTGCACAGAGGGGAGGGCAGTACTGTGATAATTGGTGAGTGTAGTATTGCACAGAGGGGAGAACAGTGGGCTGATAATTGGTGAGTGGAGTATTGCACAGAGGAGAGGACAGTAAGCTGATAATTCATGAGTGGAGTATTGCAAGTAGGGTGTACAGTGGGTTGATAATTGGTGAGTGGAGTATTGCACAGAGTGGACGACAATGGGCTGATGATTGGTGAATGGAGTATTGCACAGAGGGGAGGACAGTGGGCTGATAATTGGTGAGTGGATTATTGCACAGAGGGGAGGACAGTGGGCTGATAATTCATGAGTGGAGTTTTGCAAGTAGGGAGGACAGTGGGTTGATAATTGGAGAGTGAAGTATTGCACTGAGTGGAGGACAGTGGGCTGATAATTGGTGAGTGGAGTATTGGATGGAGGGGAGGATGGGATGCTGATAGTTTGTGAGCGGAGTATTGCATGTTGGGGAGGACGGTAGGCTGATAATAGGTGTGTGGAGTACTTTACGGAGGGGAGAACGGTGGGCTGATAATTGGTGAGTGGAGTATTGCACAGAGTGGAGGACAATGGGCTGATGATTGGTGAATGGAGTATTGCACAGAGGGGAGGACAGTGGGCTGATATTTGGTGAGTGGATTATTGCACAGAGGGGAGGAAAGTGGGCTGATAATTCATGAGTGGAGTATTGCAAGTAGGGAGGACAGTGGGTTGATAATTGGAGACTGGACTATCGCACAGATGGGAGGACGGTTGGCAGATAATAGGTGAGTGGAGTATTTTACGGAGGGGAGGACTGTAGGCTGATAATTGGTGAATGGAGTATTGCACAGAGGGGAGGACTGTAGGCTGATAATTGGTGAATGGTGTATTGCACAGAGGGGAGGACAGTGGGCTGATGATTGGTGAGTGGAGTATTGCACAGAGGGGACAGCAGTGGGCTGATAATTGGTGAGTGGATTATTTCACAGAGGTGAGGACAGTGGGCTGATAATTCATGAGTGGAGTATTGCAAGTAGGGAGGACAGTGGGTTGATAATTGGAGAGTGGAGTATTGCACAGAGGGGAGAACGGTGGGCTGATAATTGGTGAGTGGAGTACTGCACAGAGGGAAGACGGTAGTCTGATAATTGTTGAATGGATTATTGCACAGAAGGGAGAACGCTGGGCTGATAATTGTTGAGTGGAGTACTGCACCAAGGGGAGAACGGTGGGCTGATTATTGGTGAGTGGAGTATTGCATGGAGGGGAGGGGGATAGGCTGATAATTGGTGAGTGGACTATTGCACAGAGGGGAGGACAGTAGGCTCATAATTGGTGAGTGGAATATTGCACAGAGTTGAGGACTGTAGGCTGATAATTGGTGAATGGAGTATTGCACAGAGGGGAGGACTGTCGGCTGATAATTAGTGAATGGAGTATTGCACAGAGGGGAGGGCAGTACTGTGATAATTGGTGAGTGTAGTATTGCACAGAGGGGAGAACAGTGGGCTGATAATTGGTGAGTGGAGTATTGCACAGAGGAGAGGACAGTAAGCTGATAATTCATGAGTGGAGTATTGCAAGTAGGGTGTACAGTGGGTTGATAATTGGTGAGTGGAGTATTGCACAGAGTGGAGGACAATGGGCTGATGATTGGTGAATGGAGCATTGCACAGAGGGGAGGACAGTGGGCTGATAATTGGTGAGTGGATTATTGCACAGAGGGGAGGACAGTGGGCTGATAATTCATGAGTGGAGTATTGCAAGTAGGGAGGACAGTGGGTTGATAATTGGAGAGTGAAGTATTGCACAGAGTGGAGGACAGTGGGCTGATAATTGGTGAGTGGAGTATTGGATGGAGGGGAGGATGGGATGCTGATAATTGGTGAGTGGAGTATTGGATGGAGGGGAGGACGGAAGGCTGATAATAGGTGAGTGGAGTATTGGATGGAGGGGAGGATGGGATGCTGATAATTGGTGAGTGGAGTATTGCACAGAGGGGAGAATGGTAGGCTGATAATGGTTGAGTGGGGTATTGTATGGAGGGGAGGACGGGATGCTGATAATTGGTGAGTGGAGTATTGCACAGAGGGAAGACGGTAGTCTGATAATTGTTGAATGGATTATTGCACAGAGGGGAGAACGGTGGGCTGATAATTGGTGTGTGGAGTATTACACGGAGGGGAGGACTGTAGGCTGATAATTGGTGAATGGAGTATTGCACAGAGGGGAGGACAGTAGGCTGATAATAGGTGAGTGGAGTATTTTATGGAGGGGAGGACGGTGGGCTGATAATTGGTGAGTGGAGTACTGCACAGAGGGAAGATGGTAGTCTGATAATTGTTGAATGGATTATTGCACAGAGGGGAGAACGGTGGGCTGATAATTGGTGAGTGGAGTATTACATGGAGGGGAGGGCGGTAGGCTCATAATTGGTGAATGGAATATTGCAAGGGACGGAGGGCAGTAGGCTGAAAATTGGTGAGTGGACTATTGCTCAGAATGGAGGACGGTAGGCTGATAATTGGGGAGTGGAATATTGCACAGAGGGTGGACGGTGGGCAGATAATTGTTGAGTTGAGTATTGCAAGGAGCGGAGGACGGTAGGCTGATAGTTTGTGAGCGGAGTATTGCATGTTGGGGAGGACGGTAGGCTGATAATAGGTGTGTGGAGTACTTTACGGAGGGGAGAACGGTGGGCTGATAATTGGTGAGTGGAGTATTGCACAGAGTGGAGGACAATGGGCTGATGATTGGTGAATGGAGTATTGCACAGAGGGGAGGACAGTGGGCTGATAATTGGTGAGTGGATTATTGCACAGAGGGGAGGACAGTGGGCTGATAATTCATGAGTGGAGTATTGCAAGTAGGGAGGACAGTGGGTTGATAATTGGAGAGTGGAGTATTGCACAGAGTGGAGGACAGTGGGCTGATGATTTGTGAATGGAGTATTGCACAGAGTGGGGGACAGTGGGCTGATAATTGGTGAGTGGACTATTGCACAGATGGGAGGACGGAAGGCTTATAATAGGTGAGTGGAGTATTGGATGGAGGGGAGGACAGTAGGCTCATAATTGGTGAGTGGAATATTGCACAGAGTTGAGGACTGTAGGCTGATAATTGGTGAATGGAGTATTGCACAGAGGGGAGGACTGTCGGCTGATAATTAGTGAATGGAGTATTGCACAGAGGGGAGGGCAGTACTGTGATAATTGGTGAGTGTAGTATTGCACAGAGGGGAGAACAGTGGGCTGATAATTGGTGAGTGGAGTATTGCACAGAGGAGAGGACAGTAAGCTGATAATTCATGAGTGGAGTATTGCAAGTAGGGTGTACAGTGGGTTGATAATTGGTGAGTGGAGTATTGCACAGAGTGGAGGACAATGGGCTGATGATTGGTGAATGGAGTATTGCAAAGAGGGGAGGACAGTGGGCTGATAATTGGTGAGTGGATTATTGCACAGAGGGGAGGACAGTGGGCTGATAATTCATGAGTGGAGTATTGCAAGCAGGGAGGACAGTGGGTTGATAATTGGAGAGTGAAGTATTGCACAGAGTGGAGGACAGTGGGCTGATAATTGGTGAGTGGAGTATTGGATGGAGGGGAGGATGGGATGCTGATAGTTTGTGAGCGGATTATTGCATGTTGGGGAGGACGGTAGGCTGATAATAGGTGTGTGGAGTACTTTACGGAGGGGAGAACGGTGGGCTGATAATTGGTGAGTGGAGTATTGCACAGAGTGGAGGACAATGGGCTGATGATTGGTGAATGGAGTATTGCACAGAGGGGAGGACAGTGGTCTGATATTTGGTGAGTGGATTATTGCACAGAGGGGAGGAAAGTGGGCTGATAATTCATGAGTGGAGTATTGCAAGTAGGGAGGACAGTGGGTTGATAATTGGAGACTGGACTATCGCACAGATGGGAGGACGGTTGGCAGATAATAGGTGAGTGGAGTATTTTACGGAGGGGAGGACTGTAGGCTGATAATTGGTGAATGGAGTATTGCACAGAGGGGAGGACTGTAGGCTGATAATTGTTGAATGGTGTATTGCACAGAGGGGAGGACAGTGGGCTGATGATTGGTGAGTGGAGTATTGCTCAGAGGGGAGAGCAGTGGGCTGATAAGTGGTGAGTGGATTATTTCACAGAGGTGAGGACAGTGGGCTGATAATTCATGAGTGGAGTATTGCAAGTAGGGAGGACAGTGGGTTGATAATTGGAGAGTGGAGTATTGCACAGAGGGGAGAACGGTGGGCTGATAATTGGTGAGTGGAGTACTGCACAGAGGGAAGACGGTAGTCTGATAATTGTTGAATGGATTATTGCACAGAAGGGAGAACGCTGGGCTGATAATTGTTGAGTGGAGTACTGCACCAAGGGGAGAACGGTGGGCTGATTATTGGTGAGTGGAGTATTGCATGGAGGGGAGGGGGATAGGCTGATAATTGGTGAGTGGACTATTGCACAGAGGGGAGGACAGTAGGCTCATAATTGGTGAGTGGAATATTGCACAGAGTTGAGGACTGTAGGCTGATAATTGGTGAATGGAGTATTGCACAGAGGGGAGGACTGTCGGCTGATAATTAGTGAATGGAGTATTGCACAGAGGGGAGGGCAGTACTGTGATAATTGGTGAGTGTAGTATTGCACAGAGGGGAGAACAGTGGGCTGATAATTGGTGAGTGGAGTATTGCACAGAGGAGAGGACAGTAAGCTGATAATTCATGAGTGGAGTATTGCAAGTAGGGTGTACAGTGGGTTGGTAATTGGTGAGTGGAGTATTGCACAGAGTGGAGGACAATGGGCTGATGATTGGTGAATGGAGTATTGCACAGAGGGGAGGACAGTGGGCTGATAATTGGTGAGTGGATTATTGCACAGAGGGGAGGACAGTGGGCTGATAATTCATGAGTGGAGTATTGCAAGTAGGGAGGACAGTGGGTTGATAATTGGAGAGTGAAGTATTGCACAGAGTGGAGGACAGTGGGCTGATAATTGGTGAGTGGAGTATTGGATGGAGGGGAGGATGGGATGCTGATAATTGGTGAGTGGAGTATTGGATGGAGGGGAGGACGGAAGGCTGATAATAGGTGAGTGGAGTATTGGATGGAGGGGAGGATGGGATGCTGATAATTGGTGAGTGGAGTATTGCACAGAGGGGAGAATGGTAGGCTGATAATGGTTGAGTGGGGTATTGTATGGAGGGGAGGACGGGATGCTGATAATTGGTGAGTGGAGTATTGCACAGAGGGAAGACGGTAGTCTGATAATTGTTGAATGGATTATTGCACAGAGTTGAGAACGGTGGGCTGATAATTGGTGTGTGGAGTATTACACGGAGGGGAGGACTGTAGGCTGATAATTGGTGAATGGAGTATTGCACAGAGGGGAGGACAGTAGGCTGATAATAGGTGAGTGGAGTATTTTATGGAGGGGAGGACGGTGGGCTGATAATTGGTGAGTGGAGTACTGCACAGAGGGAAGATGGTAGTCTGATAATTGTTGAATGGATTATTGCACAGAGGGGAGAACGGTGGGCTGATAATTGGTGAGTGGAGTATTACATGGAGGGGAGGGCGGTAGGCTCATATTGGTGAATGGAATATTGCAAGGGACGGAGGGCAGTAGGCTGAAAATTGGTGAGTGGACTATTGCTCAGAATGGAGGACGGTAGGCTGATAATTGGGGAGTGGAATATTGCACAGAGGGTGGACGGTGGGCAGATAATTGTTGAGTTGAGTATTGCAAGGAGCGGAGGACGGTAGGCTGATAGTTTGTGAGCGGAGTATTGCATGTTGGGGAGGACGGTAGGCTGATAATAGGTGTGTGGAGTACTTTACGGAGGGGAGAACGGTGGGCTGATAATTGGTGAGTGGAGTATTGCACAGAGTGGAGGACAATGGGCTGATGATTGGTGAATGGAGTATTGCACAGAGGGGAGGACAGTGGGCTGATAATTGGTGAGTGGATTATTGCACAGAGGGGAGGACAGTGGGCTGATAATTCATGAGTGGAGTATTGCAAGTAGGGAGGACAGTGGGTTGATAATTGGAGAGTGGAGTATTGCACAGAGTGGAGGACAGTGGGCTGATGATTTGTGAATGGAGTATTGCACAGAGTGGGGGACAGTGGGCTGATAATTGGTGAGTGGACTATTGCACAGATGGGAGGACGGAAGGCTTATAATAGGTGAGTGGAGTATTGGATGGAGGGGAGGACAGTAGGCTCATAATTGGTGAGTGGAATATTGCACAGAGTTGAGGACTGTAGGCTGATAATTGGTGAATGGAGTATTGCACAGAGGGGAGGACTGTCGGCTGATAATTAGTGAATGGAGTATTGCACAGAGGGGAGGGCAGTACTGTGATAATTGGTGAGTGTAGTATTGCACAGAGGGGAGAACAGTGGGCTGATAATTGGTGAGTGGAGTATTCAACAGAGGAGAGGACAGTAAGCTGATAATTCATGAGTGGAGTATTGCAAGTAGGGTGTACAGTGGGTTGATAATTGGTGAGTGGAGTATTGCACAGAGTGGAGGACAATGGGCTGATGATTGGTGAATGGAGTATTGCACAGAGGGGAGGACAGTGGGCTGATAATTGGTGAGTGGATTATTGCACAGAGGGGAGGACAGTGGGCTGATAATTCATGAGTGGAGTATTGCAAGTAGGGAGGATAGTGGGTTCATAATTGGAGAGTGGAGTATTGCACAGAGTGGCGGACAGTGGGCTGATGATTTGTGAATGGAGTATTGCACAGAGTGGGGGACAGTGGGCTGATAATTGGTGAGTGGACTATTGCACAGATGGGAGGACGGAAGGCTTATAATAGGTGAGTGGAGTATTGGATGGAGGGGAGGATGGGATGCTGATAATTGGTGAGTGGAGTATTGCACAGAGGGAAGACGGTAGTCTGATAATTGTTGAATGGATTATTGCACAGAGGGGAGAACGGTGGGCTGATAATTGGTGTGTGGAGTATTACACGGAGGGGAGGACTGTAGGCTGATGATTGGTGAATGGAGTATTGCACAGAGGGGAGGACGGTAGGCTGATAATAGGTGTGTGGAGTACTTTACGGAGGGGAGGACGGTGGGCTGATAATTGGTGAGTGGAGTATTGCACGGAGGGGAGAACGGTGGGCTGATAATTGGTGAGTGGAGTACTGCACCGAGGGGAGAACGGTGGGCTGATAATTGTTGAGTGGAGTATTGCATGGAGGGGAGGGGGATAGGCTGATAATTGGTGAGTGGACTATTGCACAGATGGGAGGACAGTAGGCTCATAATTGGTGAGTGGAATATTGCACAGAGGTGAGGACTGTAGGCTGATAATTGGTGAATGGAGTATTGCACAGAGGGGAGGACTGTAGTCTGATAATTGGTGAATGGAGTATTGCACAGAGTGGAGGACAATGGGCTGATGATTGGTGAATGGAGTATTGCACAGAGGGGAGGACAGTGGGATGATATTTGGTGAGTGGATTATTGCACAGAGGGGAGGAAAGTGGGCTGATAATTCATGAGTGGAGTATTGCAAGTAGGGAGGACAGTGGGTTGATAATTGGAGACTGGACTATCGCACAGATGGGAGGACGGTTGGCAGATAATAGGTGAGTGGAGTATTTTACGGAGGGGAGGACTGTAGGCTGATAATTGGTGAATGGAGTATTGCACAGAGGGGAGGACTGTAGGCAGATAATTGGTGAATGGTGTATTGCACAGAGGGGAGGACAGTGGGCTGATGATTGGTGAGTGGAGTATTGCACAGAGGGGAGAGCAGTGGGCTGATAATTGGTGAGTGGATTATTTCACAGAGGTGAGGACAGTGGGCTGATAATTCATGAGTGGAGTATTGCAAGTAGGGAGGACAGTGGGTTGATAATTGGAGAGTGGAGTATTGCACAGAGGGGAGAACGGTGGGCTGATAATTGGTGAGTGGAGTACTGCACAGAGGGAAGACGGTAGTCTGATAATTGTTGAATGGATTATTGCACAGAAGGGAGAACGCTGGGCTGATAATTGTTGAGTGGAGTACTGCACCGAGGGGAGAACGGTGGGCTGATTATTGGTGAGTGGAGTATTGCATGGAGGGGAGGGGGATAGGCTGATAATTGGTGAGTGGACTATTGCACAGAGGGGAGGACAGTAGGCTCATAATTGGTGAGTGGAATATTGCACAGAGGTGAGGACTGTAGGCTGATAATTGGTGAATGGAGTATTGCACAGAGGGGAGGACTGTAGTCTGATAATTGGTGAATGGAGTATTGCACAGAGTGGAGGACAATGGGCTGATGATTGGTGAATGGAGTATTGCACAGAGGGGAGGACAGTGGGCTGATATTTGGTGAGTGGATTATTGCACAGAGGGGAGGAAAGTGGGCTGATAATTCATGAGTGGAGTATTGCAAGTAGGGAGGACAGTGGGTTGATAATTGGAGACTGGACTATCGCACAGATGGGAGGACGGTTGGCAGATAATAGGTGAGTGGAGTATTTTACGGAGGGGAGGACTGTAGGCTGATAATTGGTGAATGGAGTATTGCACAGAGGGGAGGACTGTAGGCAGATAATTGGTGAATGGTGTATTGCACAGAGGGGAGGACAGTGGGCTGATGATTGGTGAGTGGAGTATTGCACAGAGGGGAGAGCAGTGGGCTGATAATTGGTGAGTGGATTATTTCACAGAGGTGAGGACAGTGGGCTGATAATTCATGAGTGGAGTATTGCAAGTAGGGAGGACAGTGGGTTGATAATTGGAGAGTGGAGTATTGCACAGAGGGGAGAACGGTGGGCTGATAATTGGTGAGTGGAGTACTGCACAGAGGGAAGACGGTAGTCTGATAATTGTTGAATGGATTATTGCACAGAAGGGAGAACGCTGGGCTGATAATTGTTGAGTGGAGTACTGCACCGAGGGGAGAACGGTGGGCTGATTATTGGTGAGTGGAGTATTGCATGGAGGGGAGAACGGTGGGCTGATAATTGGTGAGTGGAGTACTGCACCGAGGGGAGAACGGTGAGCTGATAATTGTTGAGTGGAGTATTGCATGGAGGGGAGGGGGATAGGCTGATAATTGGTGAGTGGACTATTGCACAGATGGGAGGACAGTAGGCTCATAATTGGTGAGTGGAATATTGCACAGAGGTGAGGACTGTAGGCTGATAATTGGTGAATGGAGTATTGCACAGAGGGGAGGACTGTAGTCTGATAATTGGTGAATGGAGTATTGCACAGAGTGGAGGACAATGGGCTGATGATTGGTGAATGGAGTATTGCACAGAGGGGAGGACAGTGGGATGATATTTGGTGAGTGGATTATTGCACAGAGGGGAGGAAAGTGGGCTGATAATTCATGAGTGGAGTATTGCAAGTAGGGAGGACAGTGGGTTGATAATTGGAGACTGGACTATCGCACAGATGGGAGGACGGTTGGCAGATAATAGGTGAGTGGAGTATTTTACGGAGGGGAGGACTGTAGGCTGATAATTGGTGAATGGAGTATTGCACAGAGGGGAGGACTGTAGGCAGATAATTGGTGAATGGTGTATTGCACAGAGGGGAGGACAGTGGGCTGATGATTGGTGAGTGGAGTATTGCACAGAGGGGAGAGCAGTGGGCTGATAATTGGTGAGTGGATTATTTCACAGAGGTGAGGACAGTGGGCTGATAATTCATGAGTGGAGTATTGCAAGTAGGGAGGACAGTGGGTTGATAATTGGAGAGTGGAGTATTGCACAGAGGGGAGAACGGTGGGCTGATAATTGGTGAGTGGAGTACTGCACAGAGGGAAGACGGTAGTCTGATAATTGTTGAATGGATTATTGCACAGAAGGGAGGACGCTGGGCTGATAATTGTTGAGTGGAGTACTGCACCGAGGGGAGAACGGTGGGCTGATTATTGGTGAGTGGAGTATTGCATGGAGGGGAGGGGGATAGGCTGATAATTGGTGAGTGGACTATTGCACAGAGGGGAGGACAGTAGGCTCATAATTGGTGAGTGGAATATTGCACAGAGTTGAGGACTGTAGGCTGATAATTGGTGAATGGAGTATTGCACAGAGGGGAGGACTGTCGGCTGATAATTAGTGAATGGAGTATTGCACAGAGGGGAGGGCAGTACTGTGATAATTGGTGAGTGTAGTATTGCACAGAGGGGAGAACAGTGGGCTGATAATTGGTGAGTGGAGTATTGCACAGAGGAGAGGACAGTAAGCTGATAATTCATGAGTGGAGTATTGCAAGTAGGGTGTACAGTGGGTTGATAATTGGTGAGTGGAGTATTGCACAGAGTGGAGGACAATGGGCTGATGATTGGTGAATGGAATATTGCACAGAGGGGAGGACAGTGGGCTGATAATTGGTGAGTGGATTATTGCACAGAGGGGAGGACAGTGGGCTGATAATTCATGAGTGGAGTATTGCAAGTAGGGAGGACAGTGGGTTGATAATTGGAGAGTGAAGTATTGCACAGAGTGGAGGACAGTGGGCTGATAATTGGTGAGTGGAGTATTGGATGGAGGGGAGGATGGGATGCTGATAATTGGTGAATGGAGTATTGCACAGAGGGGAGGACAGTGGGCTGATAATTGGTGAGTGGATTATTGCACAGAGGGGAGGACAGTGGGCTGATAATTCATGAGTGGAGTATTGCAAGTAGGGAGGACAGTGGGTTGATAATTGGAGAGTGAAGTATTGCACAGAGTGGAGGACAGTGGGCTGATAATTGGTGAGTGGAGTATTGGATGGAGGGGTGGATGGGATGCTGATAATTGGTGAGTGGAGTATTGGATGGAGGGGAGGACGGAAGGCTGATAATAGGTGAGTGGAGTATTGGATGGAGGGGAGGATGGGATTCTGATAATTGGTGAGTGGAGTATTGCACAGAGGGGAGAATGGTAGGCTGATAATGGTTGAGTGGGGTATTGTATGGAGGGGAGGACGGGATGCTGATAATTGGTGAGTGGAGTATTGCACAGAGGGAAGACGGTAGTCTGATAATTGTTGAATGGATTATTGCACAGAGGGGAGAACGGTGGGCTGATAATTGGTGTGTGGAGTATTACACGGAGGGGAGGACTGTAGGCTGATAATTGGTGAATGGAGTATTGCACAGAGGGGAAGGCAGTAGGCTGATAATAGGTGAGTGTAGTATTTTATGGAGGGGAGGACGGTGGGCTGATAATTGGTGAGTGGAGTACTGCACAGAGGGAAGATGGTAGTCTGATAATTGTTGAATGGATTATTGCACAGAGGGGAGAACGGTGGGCTGATAATTGGTGAGTGGAGTATTACATGGAGGGGAGGGCGGTAGGCTCATAATTGGTGAATGGAATATTGCAAGGGATGGAGGGCAGTAGGCTGAAAATTGGTGAGTGGACTATTGCTCAGAATGGAGGACGGTAGGCTGATAATTGGGGAGTGGAATATTGCACAGAGGGTGGACGGTGGGCAGATAATTGTTGAGTTGAGTATTGCAAGGAGCGGAGGACGGTAGGCTGATAGTTTGTGAGCGGAGTATTGCATGTTGGGGAGGACGGTAGGCTGATAATAGGTGTGTGGAGTACTTTACGGAGGGGAGAACGGTGGGCTGATAATTGGTGAGTGGAGTATTGCACAGAGTGGAGGACAATGGGCTGATGATTGGTGAATGGAGTATTGCACAGAGGGGAGGACAGTGGGCTGATAATTGGTGAGTGGATTATTGCACAGAGGGGAGGACAGTGGGCTGATAATTCATGAGTGGAGTATTGCAAGTAGGGAGGACAGTGGGTTGATAATTGGAGAGTGGAGTATTGCACAGAGTGGAGGACAGTGGGCTGATGATTTGTGAATGGAGTATTGCACAGAGTGGGGGACAGTGGGCTGATAATTGGTGAGTGGACTATTGCACAGATGGGAGGACGGAAGGCTTATAATTGGTGAGTGGAGTATTGCACAGAGGGAAGATGGTAGTCTGATAATTGTTGAATGGATTATTGCACAGAGGGGAGAACGGTGGGCTGATAATTGGTGTGTGGAGTATTACACGGAGGGGAGGACGGTAGGCTGATGATTGGTGAATGGAGTATTGCACAGAGGGAAGACGGTAGTCTGATAATTGTTGAATGGATTATTGCACAGAGGGGAGAACGGTGGGCTGATAATTGGTGAGTGGAGTATTACACGGAGGGGAGGACTGTAGGCTGATGATTGGTGAATGGAGTATTGCACAGAGGGAAGACGGTAGTCTGATAATTGTTGAATGGATTATTGCACAGAGGGGAGAACGGTGGGCTGATAATTGGTGTGTGGAGTATTACACGGAGGGGAGGACTGTAGGCTGATGATTGGTGAATGGAGTATTGCACAGAGGGGAGGACGGTAGGCTGATAATAGGTGTGTGGAGTACTTTACGGAGGGGAGGACGGTGGGCTGATAATTGGTGAGTGGAGTATTGCACGGAGGGGAGAACGGTGGGCTGATAATTGGTGAGTGGAGTACTGCACCGAGGGGAGAACGGTGGGCTGATAATTGTTGAGTGGAGTATTGCATGGAGGGGAGGGGGATAGGCTGATAATTGGTGAGTGGACTATTGCACAGATGGGAGGACAGTAGGCTCATAATTGGTGAGTGGAATATTGCACAGAGGTGAGGACTGTAGGCTGATAATTGGTGAATGGAGTATTGCACAGAGGGGAGGACTGTAGTCTGATAATTGGTGAATGGAGTATTGCACAGAGGGGAGGGCAGTACTGTGATAATTGGTGAGTGGAGTATTGCACAGAGTGGAGGACAATGGGCTGATGATTGGTGAATGGAGTATTGCACAGAGGGGAGGACAATGGGCTGATATTTGGTGAGTGGACTATTGCTCAGAATGGAGGACGGTAGGCTGATAATTGGGGAGTGGAATATTGAACAGAGGGTGGACGGTGGGCAGATAATTGTTGAGTTGAGTATTGCAAGGAGCGGAGGACGGTAGGCTGATAGTTTGTGAGCGGAGTATTGCATGTTGGGGAGGACGGTAGGCTGATAATAGGTGTGTGGAGTACTTTACGGAGGGGAGAACGGTGGGCTGATAATTGGTGAGTGGAGTATTGCACAGAGTGGAGGACAATGGGCTGATGATTGGTGAATGGAGTATTGCACAGAGTGGGGGACAGTGGGCTGATAATTGGTGAGTGGACTATTGCACAGAGTGGGGGACAGTGGGCTGATAATTGGTGAGTGGACTATTGCACAGAGGGGAGGACAGTGGGCTGATAATTCATGAGTGGAGTATTGCAAGTAGGGAGGACAGTGGGTTGATAATTGGAGAGTGGAGTATTGCACAGAGTGGAGGACAGTGGGCTGATGATTTGTGAATGGAGTATTGCACAGAGTGGGGGACAGTGGGCTGATAATTGGTGAGTGGACTATTGCACAGATGGGAGGACGGAAGGCTTATAATTGGTGAGTGGAGTATTGCACAGAGGGAAGATGGTAGTCTGATAATTGTTGAATGGATTATTGCACAGAGGGGAGAACGGTGGGCTGATAATTGGTGTGTGGAGTATTACACGGAGGGGAGGACTGTAGGCTGATGATTGGTGAATGGAGTATTGCACAGAGGGAAGACGGTAGTCTGATAATTGTTGAATGGATTATTGCACAGAGGGGAGAACGGTGGGCTGATAATTGGTGTGTGGAGTATTACACGGAGGGGAGGACTGTAGGCTGATGATTGGTGAATGGAGTATTGCACAGAGGGGAGGACGGTAGGCTGATAATAGGTGTGTGGAGTACTTTACGGAGGGGAGGACGGTGGGCTGATAATTGGTGAGTGGAGTATTGCACGGAGGGGAGAACGGTGGGCTGATAATTGGTGAGTGGAGTACTGCACCGAGGGGAGAACGGTGGGCTGATAATTGTTGAGTGGAGTATTGCATGGAGGGGAGGGGGATAGGCTGATAATTGGTGAGTGGACTATTGCACAGATGGGAGGACAGTAGGCTCATAATTGGTGAGTGGAATATTGCACAGAGGTGAGGACTGTAGGCTGATAATTGGTGAATGGAGTATTGCACAGAGGGGAGGACTGTAGTCTGATAATTGGTGAATGGAGTATTGCACAGAGGGGAGGGCAGTACTGTGATAATTGGTGAGTGGAGTATTGCACAGAGTGGAGGACAATGGGCTGATGATTGGTGAATGGAGTATTGCACAGAGGGGAGGACAGTGGGCTGATATTTGGTGAGTGGATTATTGCACAGTGGGGAGGAAAGTGGGCTGATAATTCATGAGTGGAGTATTGCAAGTAGGGAGGACAGTGGGTTGATAATTGGAGACTGGACTATCGCACAGATGGGAGGACGGTTGGCAGATAATAGGTGAGTGGAGTATTTTACGGAGGGGAGGACTGTAGGCTGATAATTGGTGAATGGAGTATTGCACAGAGGGGAGGACTGTAGGCTGATAATTGGTGAATGGTGTATTGCACAGAGGGGTGGACAGTGGGCTGATGATTGGTGAGTGGAGTATTGCACAGAGGGGAGAGCAGTGGGCTGATAATTGGTGAGTGGATTATTTCACAGAGGTGAGGACAGTGGGCTGATAATTCATGAGTGGAGTATTGCAAGTAGGGAGGACAGTGGGTTGATAATTGGAGAGTGGAGTATTGCACAGAGGGGAGAACGGTGGGCTGATAATTGGTGAGTGGAGTACTGCACAGAGGGAAGACGGTAGTCTGATAATTGTTGAATGGATTATTGCACAGAAGGGAGAACGCTGGGCTGATAATTGTTGAGTGGAGTACTGCACCGAGGGGAGAACGGTGGGCTGATTATTGGTGAGTGGAGTATTGCATGGAGGGGAGGGGGATAGGCTGATAATTGGTGAGTGGACTATTGCACAGAGGGGAGGACAGTAGGCTCATAATTGGTGAGTGGAATATTGCACAGAGTTGAGGACTGTAGGCTGATAATTGGTGAATGGAGTATTGCACAGAGGGGAGGACTGTCGGCTGATAATTAGTGAATGGAGTATTGCACAGAGGGGAGGGCAGTACTGTGATAATTGGTGAGTGTAGTATTGCACAGAGGGGAGAACAGTGGGCTGATAATTGGTGAGTGGAGTATTGCACAGAGGAGAGGACAGTAAGCTGATAATTCATGAGTGGAGTATTGCAAGTAGGGTGTACAGTGGGTTGATAATTGGTGAGTGGAGTATTGCACAGAGTGGAGGACAATGGGCTGATGATTGGTGAATGGAGTATTGCACAGAGGGGAGGACAGTAGGCTGATAATAGGTGAGTGGAGTATTGGATGGAGGGGAGGATGGGATGCTGATAATTGGTGAGTGGAGTATTGGATGGAGGGGAGGATGGGATGCTGATAATTGGTGAGTGGAGTATTGCACAGAGTGGAGGACAATGGGCTGATGATTGGTGAATGGAGTATTGCACAGAGGGGAGGACAGTAGGCTGATAATAGGTGAGTGGAGTATTGGATGGAGGGGAGGATGGGATGCTGATAATTGGTGAGTGGAGTATTGGATGGAGGGGAGGACGGAAGGCTGATAATAGGTGAGTGGAGTATTGGATGGAGGGGAGGATGGGATGCTGATAATTGGTGAGTGGAGTATTGCACAGAGGGGAGAATGGTAGGCTGATAATGGTTGAGTGGGGTATTGTATGGAGGGGAGGACGGGATGCTGATAATTGGTGAGTGGAGTATTGCACAGAGGGAAGACGGTAGTCTGATAATTGTTGAATGGATTATTGCACAGAGGGGAGAACGGTGGGCTGATAATTGGTGTGTGGAGTATTACACGGAGGGGAGGACTGTAGGCTGATAATTGGTGAATGGAGTATTGCACAGAGGGGAGGACAGTAGGCTGATAATAGGTGAGTGGAGTATTTTATGGAGGGGAGGACGGTGGGCTGATAATTGGTGAGTGGAGTACTGCACAGAGGGAAGATGGTAGTCTGATAATTGTTGAATGGATTATTGCACAGAGGGGAGAATGGTGGGCTGATAATTGGTGAGTGGAGTATTACATGGAGGGGAGGGCGGTAGGCTCATAATTGGTGAATGGAATATTGCAAGGGACGGAGGGCAGTAGGCTGAAAATTGGTGAGTGGACTATTGCTCAGAATGGAGGACGGTAGGCTGATAATTGGGGAGTGGAATATTGCACAGAGGGTGGACGGTGGGCAGATAATTGTTGAGTTGAGTATTGCAAGGAGCGGTGGACGGTAGGCTGATAGTTTGTGAGCGGAGTATTGCATGTTGGGGAGGACGGTAGGCTGATAATAGGTGTGTGGAGTACTTTACGGAGGGGAGAACGGTGGGCTGATAATTGGTGAGTGGAGTATTGCACAGAGTGGAGGACAATGGGCTGATGATTGGTGAATGGAGTATTGCACAGAGGGGAGGACAGTGGGCTGATAATTGGTGAGTGGATTATTGCACAGAGGGGAGGACAGTGGGCTGATAATTCATGAGTGGAGTATTGCAAGTAGGGAGGACAGTGGGTTGATAATTGGAGAGTGGAGTATTGCACAGAGTGGAGGACAGTGGGCTGATGATTTGTGAATGGAGTATTGCACAGAGTGGGGGACAGTGGGCTGATAATTGGTGAGTGGACTATTGCACAGATGGGAGGACGGAAGGCTTATAATAGGTGAGTGGAGTATTGGATGGAGGGGAGGATGGGATGCTGATAATTGGTGAGTGGAGTATTGCACAGAGGGAAGACGGTAGTCTGATAATTGTTGAATGGATTATTGCACAGAGGGGAGAACGGTGGGCTGATAATTGGTGTGTGGAGTATTACACGGAGGGGAGGACTGTAGGCTGATGATTGGTGAATGGAGTATTGCACAGAGGGGAGGGCAGTGGGCTGGTGATTGGTAAATGGAGTATTGCACAGAGAGGAGGACAGTGGGCTGATAATTGGTGAGTGGAGTACTGCACCGAGGGGATAACGGTGGGCTGATAATTGGTGAGTGGAGTATTGCATGTTGGGGAGGACGGTAGGCTGATAATAGGTGTGTGGAGTATTGCACGGAGGGGATAACGGTGGGCTGATAATTGGTGAGTGGAGTACTGCACCGAGGGGAGAAGGGTGGGCTGATAATTGTTGAGTGGAGTATTGCATGGAGGGGAGGGGGATAGGCTGATAATTGGTGAGTGGACTATTGCACAAATGGGAGGACAGTAGGCTCATAATTGGTGAGTGGAATATTGCACAGAGGTGAGGACTGTAGGCTGATAATTGGTGAATGGAGTATTGCACAGAGGGGAGGACTGTAGGCTGATAATTGGTGAATGGAGTATTGCACAGAGGGGAGGGCAGTACTGTGATAATTGGTGAGTGGAGTATTGCACAGAGGGGAGAACAGTGGGCTGATAATTTTTGAGTGGATTATTTCACAGAGGGGAGGACAGTAAGCTGATAATTCATGAGTGGAGTATTGCAAGTAGGGTGTACAGTGGGTTGATAATTTGTGTGTGGAGTATTGCACAGAGGGGAGGACGGTAGGCTGTTAATTGGTGAGTGGAGTATTGCACGGAGGGGAGGAGTAGGCTGATAATTGGTGAGCGGAGTATTGCACGGAGTGGAGTATGGTAGGCTGATAATTGGTGAGTGTAGTATTGCACGGAGGGGAGGATGGTAGGCTGATAATTGGTGAGTGGAGTATTGCACGGAGGGGAGGAGTAGGCTGATAATTTGTGAGCGGTGTATTGCACGGAGTGGAGGACAGTAGGCTGATAATTGGTGAGAGTAGTATTGCATGGAGGGGAGGTCGGTAGGCTGATAATTGGTGAGTGGAGTATTGCAAGGAGGGGTGGACGGTAGGCTGATTATTGGTGACTGGAGTATTGTACGGAGGGGAGGACGGTAGTGTGATAATTACTTTGTGGAGTATTGCACAGAAGGGAGGACTGTAGGCTGATATTTGGTGAGTGGATTATTGCATGGAGGGGAGGACGGTAGGCTGATAATTGGTGAGTGGAGTATTGCACAGAGGGGAGTACAGTGGGCTGATAATTGTTGAGTGTAGTATTGCACAGAGTGGAGGATGGTGGGCTGATAATTAGTGAGTGGAGTGTTGCACGGAGGGGGGTACTGTAGGCTGATATTTGGTGAGTGGAGTATTGTACGGAGGGGAGGACGGTAGGCTGATAATTGGTGAGTGGAGTATTGTACGGAGTCGAGGACGGTAGGCAGATAATTGGTGAGTGGAGTATTGTACGAAGGGGAGGAGTAGGCTGATAATTGGTGAGCGGAGTATTGCACGGAGCGGAGTACAGTGGACTGATAATTGGTGAGCGGAGTATTGCACGGAGTGGAGAATGGTAGGCTGTTAATTGGTGACTGGTGTATTGCTGGGAGGGGAGGGCGGTAGGCTGATAATTGGTGAGGGGAGTATTGTACGGAGGGGAGGCCGGTAGTGTGATAATAACTTTGTGGAGTATTGCACAGAGGGGAGGACTGTAGGCTGATATTTGGTGAGTGGATTATTGCATGGAGGGGAGGACGGTAGGCTGATAATTGGTGAGTGGAGTATTGCACAGAGGGGAGTACAGTGGGCTGATAATTGTTGAGTGTAGTATTGCACAGAGTGGAGGATGGTGGGCTGATAATTAGTGAGTGGAGTGTTGCACGGAGGGGGGTACTGTAGGCTGATATTTGGTGAGTGGAGTATTGTACGGAGGGGAGGACGGTAGGCTGATAATTGGTGAGTGGAGTATTGTACGGAGTCGAGGACGGTAGGCAGATAATTGGTGAGTGGAGTATTGTACGAAGGGGCGGAGTAGGCTGATAATTGGTGAGCGGAGTATTGCACGGAGCGGAGTACAGTGGACTGATAATTGGTGAGCGGAGTATTGCACGGAGTGGAGAATGGTAGGCTGTTAATTGGTGACTGGTGTATTGCTGGGAGGGGAGGGCGGTAGGCTGATAATTGGTGAGGGGAGTATTGTACGGAGGGGAGGCCGGTAGGCTGATAATTTGTGTGTGGAGTATTGCACAGAGGGGAGGACGGTAGGCAGTTAATTGGTGAGTGGAGTATTGCACGGAGGGGAGGAGTAGGCTGATAATTGGTGAGCGGAGTATTGCACGGAGTGGAGGACGGTAGGCTGATAATTGGTGAGAGTATTATTGCATGGAGGGGCGGTCGGTAGGCTGATAATTGGTAAGTGGAGTATTGCAAGGAGGGGTGGACGGTAGGCTGATTATTGGTGAGTGGAGTATTGTACGGAGGGGAGGACGGTAGTGTGATAATTACTTTGTGGAGTATTGCACAGAGGGGAGGACTGTAGGCTGATATTTGGTGAGTGGATTATTGCATGGAGGGGAGGACGGTAGGCTGATAATTGGTGAGTGGAGTATTACACAGATGGGAGTACAGTGGGCTGATAATTGTTGAGTGGATTATTGCACAGAGGGGAATACAGTGGTCTGATAATTGTTGAGTGGAATATTGCACAGAGGGGAGGATGGTAGGCTGATAATTGGTGAGTGGAGTGTTGCACGGAGGGGAGGACGGTAGGCTAATAATTGGTGCGCGGAGTATAGCACGGAGTGGAGGACGGCAGGCAGATAATTTGTGAGCGGAGTATTGCACAAAGGGGAGGACGGTAGGCTGATAATTGGTAAGTGGAGTATTGCACGGACGGGAGGACGGTAGGCTGATAGTTGGTGAGCGTAGTATTGCACGGAGTGGAGTACAGTGGACTGATAATTGGTGAGCGGAGTATTGCACGGAGTGGAGAATGGTAGGCTGTTAATTGGTGACTGGTGTATTGCCGGGAGGTGAGGGCGGTAGGCTGATAATTGTTGAGGGTAGTATTGTACGGAGGGGAGGCCGGAAGGCTGATAATTTGTGTGTGGAGTATTGCACAGAGGGGAGGATGGTAGGCTGTTAATTGGTGAGTGGAGTATTGCACGGAGTGGAGGACGGTAGGCTGATAATTGGTGAGCGGAGTATTGCACGGAGGGGAGGAGTAGGCTGATAATTGTTGAATGGATTATTGCACAGAGGGGAGAACGGTGGGCTGATAATTGGTGTGTGGAGTATTACACGGAGGGGAGGACTGTAGGCTGATGATTGGTGAATGGAGTATTGCACAGAGGGAAGACGGTAGTCTGATAATTGTTGAATGGATTATTGCACAGAGGGGAGAACGGTGGGCTGATAATTGGTGTGTGGAGTATTACACGGAGGGGAGGACTGTAGGCTGATGATTGGTGAATGGAGTATTGCACAGAGGGGAGGACGGTAGGCTGATAATAGGTGTGTGGAGTACTTTACGGAGGGGAGGACGGTGGGCTGATAATTGGTGAGTGGAGTATTGCACGGAGGGGAGAACGGTGGGCTGATAATTGGTGAGTGGAGTACTGCACCGAGGGGAGAACGGTGGGCTGATAATTGTTGAGTGGAGTATTGCATGGAGGGGAGGGGGATAGGCTGATAATTGGTGAGTGGACTATTGCACAGATGGGAGGACAGTAGGCTCATAATTGGTGAGTGGAATATTGCACAGAGGTGAGGACTGTAGGCTGATAATTGGTGAATGGAGTATTGCACAGAGGGGAGGACTGTAGTCTGATAATTGGTGAATGGAGTATTGCACAGAGGGGAGGGCAGTACTGTGATAATTGGTGAGTGGAGTATTGCACAGAGTGGAGGACAATGGGCTGATGATTGGTGAATGGAGTATTGCACAGAGGGGAGGACAGTGGGCTGATATTTGGTGAGTGGATTATTGCACAGAGGGGAGGAAAGTGGGCTGATAATTCATGAGTGGAGTATTGCAAGTAGGGAGGACAGTGGGTTGATAATTGGAGACTGGACTATCGCACAGATGGGAGGACGGTTGGCAGATAATAGGTGAGTGGAGTATTTTACGGAGGGGAGGACTGTAGGCTGATAATTGGTGAATGGAGTATTGCACAGAGGGGAGGACTGTAGGCTGATAATTGGTGAATGGTGTATTGCACAGAGGGGTGGACAGTGGGCTGATGATTGGTGAGTGGAGTATTGCACAGAGGGGAGAGCAGTGGGCTGATAATTGGTGAGTGGATTATTTCACAGAGGTGAGGACAGTGGGCTGATAGTTCATGAGTGGAGTATTGCAAGTAGGGAGGACAGTGGGTTGATAATTGGAGAGTGGAGTATTGCACAGAGGGGAGAACGGTGGGCTGATAATTGGTGAGTGGAGTACTGCACAGAGGGAAGACGGTAGTCTGATAATTGTTGAATGGATTATTGCACAGAAGGGAGAACGCTGGGCTGATAATTGTTGAGTGGAGTACTGCACCGAGGGGAGAACGGTGGGCTGATTATTGGTGAGTGGAGTATTGCATGGAGGGGAGGGGGATAGGCTGATAATTGGTGAGTGGACTATTGCACAGAGGGGAGGACAGTAGGCTCATAATTGGTGAGTGGAATATTGCACAGAGTTGAGGACTGTAGGCTGATAATTGGTGAATGGAGTATTGCACAGAGGGGAGGACTGTCGGCTGATAATTAGTGAATGGAGTATTGCACAGAGGGGAGGGCAGTACTGTGATAATTGGTGAGTGTAGTATTGCACAGAGGGGAGAACAGTGGGCTGATAATTGGTGAGTGGAGTATTGCACAGAGGAGAGGACAGTAAGCTGATAATTCATGAGTGGAGTATTGCAAGTAGGGTGTACAGTGGGTTGATAATTGGTGAGTGGAGTATTGCACAGAGTGGAGGACAATGGGCTGATGATTGGTGAATGGAGTATTGCACAGAGGGGAGGACAGTGGGCTGATAATTGGTGAGTGGATTATTGCACAGAGGGGAGGACAGTGGGCTGATAATTCATGAGTGGAGTATTGCAAGTAGGGAGGACAGTGGGTTGATAATTGGAGAGTGAAGTATTGCACAGAGTGGAGGATAGTGGGCTGATAATTGGTGAGTGGAGTATTGGATGGAGGGGAGGATGGGATGCTGATAATTGGTGAGTGGAGTATTGGATGGAGGGGAGGACGGAAGGCTGATAATAGGTGAGTGGAGTATTGGATGGAGGGGAGGATGGGATGCTGATAATTGGTGAGTGGAGTATTGCACAGAGGGGAGAATGGTAGGCTGATAATGGTTGAGTGGGGTATTGTATGGAGGGGAGGACGGGATGCTGATAATTGGTGAGTGGAGTATTGCACAGAGGGAAGACGGTAGTCTGATAATTGTTGAATGGATTATTGCACAGAGGGGAGAACGGTGGGCTGATAATTGGTGTGTGGAGTATTACACGGAGGGGAGGACTGTAGGCTGATAATTGGTGAATGGAGTATTGCACAGAGGGGAGGGCAGTAGGCTGATAATAGGTGAGTGGAGTATTTTATGGAGGGGAGGACGGTGGGCTGATAATTGGTGAGTGGAGTACTGCACAGAGGGAAGATGGTAGTCTGATAATTGTTGAATGGATTATTGCACAGAGGGGAGAACGGTGGGCTGATAATTGGTGAGTGGAGTATTACATGGAGGGGAGGGCGGTAGGCTCATAATTGGTGAATGGAATATTGCAAGGGACGGAGGGCAGTAGGCTGAAAATTGGTGAGTGGACTATTGCTCAGAATGGAGGACGGTAGGCTGATAATTGGGGAGTGGAATATTGCACAGAGGGTGGACGGTGGGCAGATAATTGTTGAGTTGAGTATTGCAAGGAGCGGAGGACGGTAGGCTGATAGTTTGTGAGCGGAGTATTGCATGTTGGGGAGGACGGTAGGCTGATAATAGGTGTGTGGAGTACTTTACGGAGGGGAGAACGGTGGGCTGATAATTGGTGAGTGGAGTATTGCACAGAGTGGAGGACAATGGGCTGATGGTTGGTGAATGGAGTATTGCACAGAGGGGAGGACAGTGGGCTGATAATTGGTGAGTGGATTATTGCACAGAGGGGAGGACAGTGGGCTGATAATTCATGAGTGGAGTATTGCAAGTAGGGAGGACAGTGGGTTGATAATTGGAGAGTGGAGTATTGCACAGAGTGGAGGACAGTGGGCTGATGATTTGTGAATGGAGTATTGCACAGAGTGGGGGACAGTGGGCTGATAATTGGTGAGTGGACTATTGCACAGATGGGAGGACGGAAGGCTTATAATAGGTGAGTGGAGTATTGGATGGAGGGGAGGATGGGATGCTGATAATTGGTGAGTGGAGTATTGCACAGAGGGAAGACGGTAGTCTGATAATTGTTGAATGGATTATTGCACAGAGGGGAGAACGGTGGGCTGATAATTGGTGTGTGGAGTATTACACGGAGGGGAGGACTGTAGGCTGATGATTGGTGAATGGAGTATTGCACAGAGGGGAGGGCAGTGGGCTGGTGATTGGTAAATGGAGTATTGCACAGAGAGGAGGACAGTGGGCTGATAATTGTTGAGTGGAGTATTGCACGGAGGGGAGAACGGTGGGCTGATAATTGGTGAGTGGAGTACTGCACCGAGGGGAGAACGGTGGGCTGATAATTGTTGAGTGGAGTATTGCATGGAGGGGAGGGGGATAGGCTGATAATTGGTGAGTGGACTATTGCACAAATGGGAGGACAGTAGGCTCATAATTGGTGAGTGGAATATTGCACAGAGGTGAGGACTGTAGGCTGATAATTGGTGAATGGAGTATTGCACAGAGGGGAGGACTGTAGGCTGATAATTGGTGAATGGAGTATTGCACAGAGGGGAGGGCAGTACTGTGATAATTGGTGAGTGGAGTATTGCACAGAGGGGAGAACAGTGGGCTGATAATTTTTGAGTGGAGTATTGCACAGAGGGGAGGACAGTAAGCTGATAATTCATGAGTGGAGTATTGCAAGTAGGGTGTACAGTGGGTTGATAATTTGTGTGTGGAGTATTGCACAGAGGGGAGGACGGTAGGCTGTTAATTGGTGAGTGGAGTATTGCACGGAGGGGAGGAGTAGGCTGATAATTGGTGAGCGGAGTATTGCACGGAGTGGAGTATGGTAGGCTGATAATTGGTGAGTGTAGTATTGCACGGAGGGGAGGATGGTAGGCTGATAATTGGTGAGTGGAGTATTGCACGGAGGGGAGGAGTAGGCTGATAATTTGTGAGCGGTGTATTGCACGGAGTGGAGGACAGTAGGCTGATAATTGGTGAGAGTAGTATTGCATGGAGGGGAGGTCGGTAGGCTGATAATTGGTGAGTGGAGTATTGCAAGGAGGGGTGGACGGTAGGCTGATTATTGGTGACTGGAGTATTGTACGGAGGGGAGGACGGTAGTGTGATAATTACTTTGTGGAGTATTGCACAGAGGGGAGGACTGTAGGCTGATATTTGGTGAGTGGATTATTGCATGGAGGGGAGGACGGTAGGCTGATAATTGGTGAGTGGAGTATTGCACAGAGGGGAGTACAGTGGGCTGATAATTGTTGAGTGTAGTATTGCACAGAGTGGAGGATGGTGGGCTGATAATTAGTGAGTGGAGTGTTGCACGGAGGGGGGTACTGTAGGCTGATATTTGGTGAGTGGAGTATTGTACGGAGGGGAGGACGGTAGGCTGATAATTGGTGAGTGGAGTATTGTACGGAGTCGAGGACGGTAGGCAGATAATTGGTGAGTGGAGTATTGTACGAAGGGGAGGAGTAGGCTGATAATTGGTGAGCGGAGTATTGCACGGAGCGGAGTACAGTGGACTGATAATTGGTGAGCGGAGTATTGCACGGAGTGGAGAATGGTAGGCTGTTAATTGGTGACTGGTGTATTGCTGGGAGGGGAGGGCGGTAGGCTGATAATTGGTGAGGGGAGTATTGTACGGAGGGGAGGCCGGTAGTGTGATAATAACTTTGAGGAGTATTGCACAGAGGGGAGGACTGTAGGCTGATATTTGGTGAGTGGATTATTGCATGGAGGGGAGGACGGTAGGCTGATAATTGGTGAGTGGAGTATTGCACAGAGGGGAGTACAGTGGGCTGATAATTGTTGAGTGTAGTATTGCACAGAGTGGAGGATGGTGGGCTGATAATTAGTGAGTGGAGTGTTGCACGGAGGGGGGTACTGTAGGCTGATATTTGGTGAGTGGAGTATTGTACGGAGGGGAGGACGGTAGGCTGATAATTGGTGAGTGGAGTATTGTACGGAGTCGAGGACGGTAGGCAGATAATTGGTGAGTGGAGTATTGTACGAAGGGGCGGAGTAGGCTGATAATTGGTGAGCGGAGTATTGCACGGAGCGGAGTACAGTGGACTGATAATTGGTGAGCGGAGTATTGCACGGAGTGGAGAATGGTAGGCTGTTAATTGGTGACTGGTGTATTGCTGGGAGGGGAGGGCGGTAGGCTGATAATTGGTGAGGGGAGTATTGTACGGAGGGGAGGCCGGTAGGCTGATAATTTGTGTGTGGAGTATTGCACAGAGGGGAGGACGGTAGGCAGTTAATTGGTGAGTGGAGTATTGCACGGAGGGGAGGAGTAGGCTGATAATTGGTGAGCGGAGTATTGCACGGAGTGGAGGACGGTAGGCTGATAATTGGTGAGAGTATTATTGCATGGAGGGGCGGTCGGTAGGCTGATAATTGGTAAGTGGAGTATTGCAAGGAGGGGTGGACGGTAGGCTGATTATTGGTGAGTGGAGTATTGTACGGAGGGGAGGACGGTAGTGTGATAATTACTTTGTGGAGTATTGCACAGAGGGGAGGACTGTAGGCTGATATTTGGTGAGTGGATTATTGCATGGAGGGGAGGACGGTAGGCTGATAATTGGTGAGTGGAGTATTACACAGATGGGAGTACAGTGGGCTGATAATTGTTGAGTGGATTATTGCACAGAGGGGAATACAGTGGTCTGATAATTGTTGAGTGGAATATTGCACAGAGGGGAGGATGGTAGGCTGATAATTGGTGAGTGGAGTGTTGCACGGAGGGGAGGACGGTAGGCTAATAATTGGTGCGCGGAGTATAGCACGGAGTGGAGGACGGCAGGCAGATAATTTGTGAGCGGAGTATTGCACAAAGGGGAGGACGGTAGGCTGATAATTGGTAAGTGGAGTATTGCACGGACGGGAGGACGGTAGGCTGATAGTTGGTGAGCGTAGTATTGCACGGAGTGGAGTACAGTGGACTGATAATTGGTGAGCGGAGTATTGCACGGAGTGGAGAATGGTAGGCTGTTAATTGGTGACTGGTGTATTGCCGGGAGGTGAGGGCGGTAGGCTGATAATTGTTGAGGGTAGTATTGTACGGAGGGGAGGCCGGAAGGCTGATAATTTGTGTGTGGAGTATTGCACAGAGGGGAGGATGGTAGGCTGTTAATTGGTGAGTGGAGTATTGCACGGAGTGGAGGACGGTAGGCTGATAATTGGTGAGCGGAGTATTGCACGGAGGGGAGGAGTAGGCTGATAATTGGTGAGCGGAGCATTGCACGGAGTGGAGGACGGTAGGCTGATAATTGCTGAGTGGAGTATTTCATGGAGGGGAGGACAGTAGGCTGATTATTGGTGAGTGGAGTATTGTACGGAGTGGAGGACGGTGGGCTGATAATTGGTGAGTGTAGTATTGTACGGTTTGGAGGAGCTAGGCTGATAATTGGTGAGTGGAGTATTGCCCGGAGTAGAGGACAGTAGGCTGATAATTGGTGAGTGGAGTATTGTACGGAGGGGAGTTCGGTAGGCTGATAATTTGTGAGTGGAGTATTGCACAGAAGGGAGGACGGTAGGCTGATAATTGGTAAGTGGAGTATTGCACGGAGGGGAGGACGGTAGGCTGATAGTTGGTTAGCATTGTATTGCACGGAGCGGAGTACAGTGGGCTGATAATTAGTGAGTGGAATATTGCACAGAGTGGATGACGGTGGGCTGATAATTCGTGAGTGGATTATTGCACCGAGCTGCGGACGGTAGGCTGATAATTGCTGAGTGGAGTATTTCACAGAGGGGAGGACAGTGGGCTGATAATTGGTAAGTGGAGTATTGCACGGAGGGGAGGACGGTGGGCTGATAATTTGTGAGTGGAGTATTGTACGGAGGCGAGGACGGTAGACAGATAATTTATGAGTGGAGTATTGTACGGAGGGGAGGACGGTAGGTGATAATTTGTGAGTGGAGTATTGTACGGAGGCGAGTACGGTAGGCAGATAATTGGTGAGCGGAGTATTGCACAGAGGGGAGGATGGTAGGCTGATAATTGGTAAGTGGAGTATTGCACGGACGGGAGAACGGTAGGCTGATAGTTGTTGAGCGTAGTATTGCACGGAGTGGAGTACAGTGTACTGATAATTGGTGAGCGGAGTATTGCACGGAGTGGAGAATGGTAGGCTGTTAATTGGTGACTGGTGTATTGCCGGGAGTTGAGGGCGGTAGGCTGATAATTGTTGAGGGTAGTATTGTACGGAGGGGAGGCCGGAAGGCTGATAATTTGTGTGTGGAGTATTGCACAGAGGGGAGGATGGTAGGCTGTTAATTGGTGAGTGGAGTATTGCACGGAGTGGAGGACGGTAGGCTGATAATTGGTGAGCGGAGTATTGCACGGAGGGGAGGAGTAGGCTGATAATTGGTGAGCGGAGCATTGCACGGAGTGGAGGATGGTAGGCTGATAATTGGTGAGTGTAGTATTGCACGGAGGGGAGGATGGTAGGCTGATAATTGGTGAGTGGTGTATTGCACAGAGTGGATGACGGTGGGCTGATAATTCGTGAGTGGATTATTGCACCGAGCGGCGGACGGTGGGCTGATAATTGGTGAGTGTAGTATTGTACGGTTTGGAGGAGCTAGGCTGATAATTGGTGAGTGGAGTATTGCCCGGAGTAGAGGACAGTAGGCTGAAAATTGGTGAGTGGAGTATTGTACGGAGGGGAGTTCGGTAGGCTGATAATTTGTGAGTGGAGTATTGCACAGAGGGGAGGACGGTAGGCTGATAATTGATGAGTGGAGTATTGTACGGAGGCGAGGACGGTAGGCAGATAATTGGTGAGCGGAGTATTGCACAGAGTGGAGGACGGTAGGCTGATAATTGGTAGGTGGGGTATTGTACGGAGGGGAGGACCGTAGGCTGATAGTTGGTGAGTGTAGTATTGCACAGTGTGGAGGACGAGGGCTGATAATTGGTGAGTGGAGTATTGCACAGAGGGGATGACGGTGGGCTGATAATTCGTGAGTGGATTATTGCACAGAGTGGAGGACGGTAGGCTGATAATTGGTAAGTGGAGTATTGCACGGACGGGAGGACGGTAGGCTGATAGTTGGTGAGCGTAGTATTGCACGGAGTGGAGTACAGTGGACTGATAATTGGTGAGCGGAGTATTGCACGGAGTGGAGAATGGTAGGCTGTTAATTGGTGACTGGTGTATTGCCGGGAGGTGAGGGCGGTAGGCTGATAATTGTTGAGGGTAGTATTGTACGGAGGGGAGGCCGGAAGGCAGATAATTTGTGTGTGGAGTATTGCACAGAGGGGAGGATGGTAGGCTGTTAATTGGTGAGTGGAGTATTGCACGGATTGGAGGACGGTAGGCTGATAATTGGTGAGCGGAGTATTGCACGGAGGGGAGGAGTAGGCTGATAATTGGTGAGCGGAGCATTGCACGGAGTGGAGGACGGTAGGCTGATAATTGCTGAGTGGAGTATTTCATGGAGGGGAGGACAGTAGGCTGATTATTGGTGAGTCGAGTATTGTACGGAGTGGAGGACGGTGGGCTGATAATTGGTGAGTGTAGTATTGTACGGTTTGGAGGAGCTAGGCTGATAATTGGTGAGTGGAGTATTGCCCGGAGTAGAGGACAGTAGGCTGATAATTGGTGAGTGGAGTATTGTACGGAGGGGAGTTCGGTAGGCTGATAATTTGTGAGTGGAGTATTGCACAGAAGGGAGGACGGTAGGCTGATAATTGGTAAGTGGAGTATTGCACGGAGGGGAGGACGGTAGGCTGATAGTTGGTTAGCATTGTATTGCACGGAGCGGAGTACAGTGGGCTGATAATTAGTGAGTGGAATATTGCACAGAGTGGATGACGGTGGGCTGATAATTCGTGAGTGGATTATTGCACCGAGCTGCGGACGGTAGGCTGATAATTGCTGAGTGGAGTATTTCACAGAGGGGAGGACAGTGGGCTGATAATTGGTAAGTGGAGTATTGCACGGAGGGGAGGACGGTGGGCTGATAATTTGTGAGTGGAGTATTGTACGGAGGCGAGGACGGTAGACAGATAATTTATGAGTGGAGTATTGTACGGAGGGGAGGACGGTAGGTGATAATTTGTGAGTGGAGTATTGTACGGAGGCGAGTACGGTAGGCAGATAATTGGTGAGCGGAGTATTGCACAGAGGGGAGGATGGTAGGCTGATAATTGGTAAGTGGAGTATTGCACAGAGCGGAGGACAGTAGGCTGATAATTGGTGAGTGTAGTATTGCACAGAGGGGATGACGGTGGGCTGATAATTCGTGAGTGGATTATTGCACAGAGCGGAGGACAGTAGGCTGATAATTGGTGAGTGGAGTATTGCATGGAGGAGAGAACGGTGGGCTGATAATTGGTGAGTGGAGTATTTCACAGAGGCGAGGACAGTGGTCTGATAATTGTTGAGTGTAGTATTGCACAGAGGGGAGCATGGTAGGCTGTTTATTGGTGAGTGGAGTATTGTACGGAGGGGAGGACGGTAGGCTGATAATTGGTGCGCGGAGTATTGCACGGAGTGGAGGACGGCAGGCTGATAATTTGTGAGTGGAGTATTGTACGGAGGCGAGGACGGTAGGCAGATAATTGGTGAGCGGAGTATTGCACAGAAGGGAGGACGGTAGGCTGATAATTGGTAAGTGGAGTATTGCACGGAGGGGAGTACAGTGGTCTGATAATTGTTGAGTGTAGTATTGAACAGAGTGGAGGATGGTGGGCTGATAATTAGTGAGTGAAGTGTTGCACGGAGGGGGGTACGGTAGGCTGATAATTGGTGAGTGTAGTATTGCACGGAGCGGAGTACAGTGGGCAGATAATTGGTGAGTGGAGTATTGTATGGAGGGGAGGACGGTATGCTGATAATCGGTGAGCGGAGTATTGCACGGAGTGGAGGACGGCAGGCTGATAATTGACAAGTGGAGTATTGCACGGAGGCGAGGACGGTAGGCAGATAATTGGTGAGCGGAGTATTGCACGGAGGGGAGGACGGTAGGCTGATAATTTGTGTGTGGATTATTGCACAGAGGGGAGGACGGTAGGCTGTTAATTGGTGATTGGAGTATTGCACGGAGGGAAGGATGGTAGGCTGATAATTGGTGACTGGAGTATTGCACGCAGGGGAGGAGTAGGCTGATAATTTGTGAGCGGTGTATTGCATGGAGTGGAGGACGGTAGGCTGATAATTGGTGAGAGCAGTATTGCACGGAGGGGAGGACGGTAGGCTGATATTTGGTGAGTGGGGTATTGCAAGGAGGGGTGGACGGTAGGCTGATTATTGGTGAGTGGAGTATTGTACGGAGGGGAGGACGGTAGTGTGATAATTACTTTGTGGAGTATTGCACAGAGGGGAGGACTGTAGGCTGATATTTGGTGAGTGGATTATTGCATGGAGTGGAGGACGGTAGGCTGATAATTGGTGAGTGGAGTATTGCACAGAGGGGAGTATAGTGGGCTGATAATTGTTGAGTGGATTATTGCACAGAGGGGAATACAGTGGTCTGATAACTGTTGAGTGGATTATTGCACAGAGGGGAGGATGGTAGGCTGATAATTGTTGAGTGGAGTGTTGCACGGAGGGGAGGACGGTAGGCTGATAATTGTTGAGTGGAATATTGCAAGGAGGGGAGGACGGTAGGCTGATAATTGGTGAGTGGTGTATTGATCGGAAGGGAGTACGGTATGCTTATAATTGGTGAGTGGATTATTGCACGAAGGGGAGGACAGTGGGCTGATAATTGGTGAGTGGAGTATTGCACGGAGGGGAGGACGGTAGGCTGATAATTGTTGAGTGGAGTATTGTACGGAGGCGAGGAGGGTAGGCTGATAATTGGTAAGCGGAGTATTGCACGGAGGGGAGGACGGTAGGCTGATAGTTGGTGAGCGTAGTATTGCACGGAGCGGAGTACAGTGGGCTGATAATTAGTGAGTGGAGTATTGCACAGAGGTGAGGATAGTGGGCTGATAATTCATTTGTGTCTATTGCAAGTAGGGAGGACAGTGGGTTGATAATTGGAGAGTGGAGTATTGCACAGAGGGGAGAACGGTGGGCTGATAAATGCTGATTGGAGTACTGCACAGAGGGAAGACGGTAGTCTGATAATTGTTGAATGGATTATTGCACAGAGGGGAGAACGGTGGGCTGATAATTGGTGAGTGGAGTATTACATGGAGGGGAGGGCGGTAGGCTCATAATTGGTGAGTGGAATATTGCACGGAGGGGAGGATGGTAGGCTGAAAATTTGGGAGTGGAGTATTACACAGAGGGGAGAGCAGTGGGCTGATAATTGGTGAGTGTAGTATTGCACAGAGGTGAGGACAGTGGGCTGATAATTCATGAGTGGAGTATTGCAAGTAGGGAGGACAGTGGGTTGATAATTGGAGAGTGCAGTACTGCACAGTGGGAAGACGGTAGTCTGATAATTGTTGAATGGATTATTGCACAGAGGGGAGAACGGTGGGCTGATAATTGGTGAATGGAGTATTACACGGAGGGAAGGATGGTAGGCTGATAATTGGTGACTGGAGTATTGCACGCAGGGGAGGAGTAGGCTGATAATTTGTGAGCGGTGTATTGCATGGAGTGGAGGACGGTAGGCTGATAATTGGTGAGAGCAGTATTGCACGGAGGGGAGGACGGTAGGCTGATATTTGGTGAGTGGGGTATTGCAAGGAGGGGTGGACGGTAGGCTGATTATTGGTGAGTGGAGTATTGTACGGAGGGGAGGACGGTAGTGTGATAATTACTTTGTGGAGTATTGCACAGAGGGGAGGACTGTAGGCTGATATTTGGTGAGTGGATTATTGCATGGAGTGGAGGACGGTAGGCTGATAATTGGTGAGTGGAGTATTGCACAGAGGGGAGTATAGTGGGCTGATTATTGTTGAGTGGATTATTGCACAGAGGGGAATACAGTGGTCTGATAACTGTTGAGTGGATTATTGCACAGAGGGGAGGATGGTAGGCTGATAATTGTTGAGTGGAGTGTTGCACGGAGGGGAGGACGGTAGGCTGATAATTGTTGAGTGGAGTATTGCAAGGAGGGGAGGACGGTAGGCTGATAATTGGTGAGTGGTGTATTGATCGGAAGGGAGTACGGTACGCTGATAATTGGTGAGTGGATTATTGCACGAAGGGGAGGACAGTGGGCTGATAATTGGTGAGTGGAGTATTGCACGGAGGGGAGGACGGTAGGCTGATAATTGTTGAGTGGAGTATTGTACGGAGGCGAGGAGGGTAGGCTGATAATTGGTAAGCGGAGTATTGCACGGAGGGGAGGACGGTAGGCTGATAGTTGGTGAGCGTAGTATTGCACGGAGCGGAGTACAGTGGGCTGATAATTAGTGAGTGGAGTATTGCACAGAGGTGAGGATAGTGGGCTGAAAATTCATTTGTGTCTATTGCAAGTAGGGAGGACAGTGGGTTGATAATTGGAGAGTGGAGTATTTCACAGAGGGGAGAACGGTGGGCTGATAATTGCTGATTGGAGTACTGCACAGAGGGAAGACGGTAGTCTGATAATTGTTGAATGGATTATTGCACAGAGGGGAGAACGGTGGGCTGATAATTGGTGTGTGGAGTATTACACGGAGGGGAGGACTGTAGGCTGATAATTGGTGAATGGAGTATTGCACAGAGGGGAGGACGGTAGGCTGATAATAGGTGAGTGGAGTATTTTATGGAGGGGAGGACGGTGGGCTGATAATTGGTGAGTGGAGTACTGCACAGTGGGAAGACGGTAGTCTGATAATTGTTGAATGGATTATTGCACAGAGGGGAGAACGGTGGGCTGATAATTGGTGAATGGAGTATTACACGGAGGGGAGGGCGGTAGGCTCATAATTGGTGAATGGAATATTGCAAGGAACGGAGGGCAGTAGGCTGAAAATTGGTGAATGGAGTATTACACGGAGGGGAGGGCGGTAGGCTCATAATTGGTGAATGGAATATTGCAAGGAACGGAGGGCAGTAGGCTGAAAATGGTTGAGTGGGGTATTTTATGGAGGGGAGGACGGTGGGCTGATATTTGGTGAGTAGAGTACTGCACAGAGGGAAGACGGTAGTCTGATAATTGTTGAATGGATTATTGCACAGAGGGGAGAACGGTGGGCTGATAATTGGTGAGTGGAGTATTACACGGAGGGGAGGGCAGTAGGCTCATAATTGGTGAGTGGAATATTGCAAGGAACGGAGGGCAGTAGGCTGAAAATTGGTGAGTGGACTATTGCTCAAAATGGAGGACAGTAGGCTGATAATTGGGGAGTGGAGTATTGCACAGAGGGGAGGACGGTGGGCAGATAATTGTTGAGTTGAGTATTGCAAGGAGGGGAGGACGGTAGGCTGATAGTTTGTGAGCAGAGTATTGCACGGAGGGGAGGACGGTAGGCTGATAATAGGTGTGTGGAGTACTTTACGGAGGGGAGGACGGTGGGCTGATAATTGGTGAGTGGAATATTGCACGGAGGGGAGAACGGTGGGCTGATAATTGGTGAGTGGAGTACTGCACCGAGGGGAGAACGGTGGGCTGATAATTGTTGAGTGGAGTATTGCATGGAGGGGAGGGGGATAGGCTGATAATTGGTGAGTGGACTATTGCACAAATGGGAGGACAGTAGGCTCATAATTGGTGAGTGGAATATTGCACAGAGGTGAGGACTGTAGGCTGATAATTGGTGAATGGAGTATTGCACAGAGGGGAGGACTGTAGGCTGATAATTGGTGAATGGAGTATTGCACAGAGGGGAGGGCAGTACTGTGATAATTGGTGAGTGGAGTATTGCACAGAGGGGAGAACAGTGGGCTGATAATTCATGAGTGGAGTATTGCAAGTAGGGTGTACAGTGGGTTGATAATTTGTGTGTGGAGTATTGCACAGAGGGGAGGACGGTAGGCTGTTAATTGGTGAGTGGAGTATTGCACGGAGGGGAGGAGTAGGCTGATAATTGGTGAGCGGAGTATTGCACGGAGTGGAGGATGGTAGGCTGATAATTGGTGAGTGTAGTATTGCACGGAGGGGAGGATGGTAGGCTGATAATTGGTGAGTGGAGTATTGCACGGAGGGGAGGAGTAGGCTGATAATTTGTGAGCGGTGTATTGCACGGAGGGGAGGACGGTAGGCTGGTAATAGGTGTGTGGAGTACTTTACGGAGGGGAGGACGGTGGGCTGATAATTGGTGAGTGGAATATTGCACGGAGGGGAGAACGGTGGGCTGATAATTGGTGAGTGGAGTACTTTACGGAGGGGAGGACGGTGGGCTGATAATTGGTGAGTGGAATATTGCACGGAGGGGAGAACGGTGGGCTGATAATTGGTGAGTGGAGTACTGCACCGAGGGGAGAACGGTGGGCTGATAATTGTTGAGTGGAGTATTGCATGGAGGGGAGGGGGATAGGCTGATAATTGGTGAGTGGACTATTGCACAAATGGGAGGACAGTAGGCTCATAATTGGTGAGTGGAATATTGCACAGAGGTGAGGACTGTAGGCTGATAATTGGTGAATGGAGTATTGCACAGAGGGGAGGACTGTAGGCTGATAATTGGTGAATGGAGTATTGCACAGAGGGGAGGGCAGTACTGTGATAATTGGTGAGTGGAGTATTGCACAGAGGGGAGAACAGTGGGCTGATAATTCATGAGTGGAGTATTGCAAGTAGGGTGTACAGTGGGTTGATAATTTGTGTGTGGAGTATTGCACAGAGGGGAGGACGGTAGGCTGTTAATTGGTGAGTGGAGTATTGCACGGAGGGGAGGAGTAGGCTGATAATTGGTGAGCGGAGTATTGCACGGAGTGGAGGATGGTAGGCTGATAATTGGTGAGTGTAGTATTGCACGGAGGGGAGGATGGTAGGCTGATAATTGGTGAGTGGAGTATTGCACGGAGGGGAGGAGTAGGCTGATAATTTGTGAGCGGTGTATTGCACGGAGTGGAGGACGGTAGGCTGATAATTGGTGAGAGTAGTATTGCATGGAGGGGAGGTCGGTAGGCTGATAATTGGTGAGTGGAGTATTGCAAGGAGGGGTGGACGATAGGCTGATTATTGGTGACTGGAGTATTGTACGGAGGGGAGGACGGTAGTGTGATAATTACTTTGTGGAGTATTGCACAGAGGGGAGGACTGTAGGCTGATATTTGGTGAGTGGATTATTGCATGGAGGGGAGGACGGTAGGCTGATAATTGGTGAGTGGAGTATTGCACAGAGGGGAGTACAGTGGGCTGATAATTGTTGAGTGTAGTATTGCACAGAGTGGAGGATGGTGGGCTGATAATTAGTGAGTGGAGTGTTGCACGGAGGGGGGTACTGTAGGCTGATATTTGGTGAGTGGAGTATTGTACGGAGGGGAGGACGGTAGGCTGATAATTGGTGAGTGGAGTATTGTACGGAGTCGAGGACGGTAGGCAGATAATTGGTGAGTGGAGTATTGTACGAAGGGGAGGAGTAGGTTGATAATTGGTGAGCGGAGTATTGCACGGAGCGGAGTACAGTGGACTGATAATTGGTGAGCGGAGTATTGCACGGAGGGGAGGATGGTAGGCTGATAATTGGTGAGTGGAGTATTGCACGGAGGGGAGGAGTAGGCTGATAATTTGTGAGCGGTGTATTGCACGGAGTGGAGGACGGTAGGCTGATAATTGGTGAGAGTAGTATTGCATGGAGGGGAGGTCGGTAGGCTGATAATTGGTGAGTGGAGTATTGCAAGGAGGGGTGGACGATAGGCTGATTATTGGTGACTGGAGTATTGTACGGAGGGGAGGACGGTAGTGTGATAATTACTTTGTGGAGTATTGCACAGAGGGGAGGACTGTAGGCTGATATTTGGTGAGTGGATTATTGCAAGGAGGGGAGGACGGTAGGCTGATAATTGGTGAGTGGAGTATTGCACAGAGGGGAGTACAGTGGGCTGATAATTGTTGAGTGTAGTATTGCACAGAGTGGAGGATGGTGGGCTGATCATTAGTGAGTGGAGTGTTGCACGGAGGGGGGTACTGTAGGCTGATATTTGGTGAGTGGAGTATTGTACGGAGGGGAGGACGGTAGGCTGATAATTGGTGAGTGGAGTATTGTACGGAGTCGAGGACGGTAGGCAGATAATTGGTGAGTGGAGTATTGTACGAAGGGGAGGAGTAGGTTGATAATTGGTGAGCGGAGTATTGCACGGAGCGGAGTACAGTGGACTGATAATTGGTGAGCGGAGTATTGCACGGAGTGGAGAATGGTAGGCTGTTAATTGGTGACTGGTGTATTGCTGGGAGGGGAGGGCGGTAGGCTGATAATTGGTGAGGGGAGTATTGTACGGAGGGGAGGCCGGTAGTGTGATACTAACTTTGTGGAGTATTGCACAGAGGGGAGGACTGTAGGCTGATATTTGGTGAGTGGATTATTGCATGGAGGGGAGGACGGTAGGCTGATAATTGGTGAGTGGAGTATTGCACAGAGGGGAGTACAGTGGGCTGATAATTGTTGAGTGTAGTATTGCACAGAGTGGAGGATGGTGGGCTGATAATTAGTGAGTGGAGTGTTGCACGGAGGGGGGTACTGTAGGCTGATATTTGGTGAGTGGAGTATTGTACGGAGGGGAGGACGGTAGGCTGATAATTGGTGAGTGGAGTATTGTACGGAGTCGAGGACGGTAGGCAGATAATTGGTGAGTGGAGTATTGTACGAAGGGGCGGAGTAGGCTGATAATTGGTGAGCGGAGTATTGCACGGAGCGGAGTACAGTGGACTGATAATTGGTGAGCGGAGTATTGCACGGAGTGGAGAATGGTAGGCTGTTAATTGGTGACTGGTGTATTGCTGGGAGGGGAGGGCGGTAGGCTGATAATTGGTGAGGGGAGTATTGTACGGAGGGGAGGCCGGTAGGCTGATAATTTGTGTGTGGAGTATTGCACAGAGGGGAGGACGGTAGGCTGTTAATTGGTGAGTGGAGTATTGCACGGAGGGGAGGAGTAGGCTGATAATTGGTGAGCGGAGTATTGCACAGAGTGGAGGATGATAGGCTGATAATTGGTGAGTGTAGTATTGCACGGAGGGGAGGATGGTAGGCTGATAATTGGTGAGTGGAGTATTGCACGGAGGGGAGGAGTAGGCTGATAATTTGTGAGCGGTGTATTGCACGGAGTGGAGGACGGTAGGCTGATAATTGGTGAGAGTAGTATTGCATGGAGGGGCGGTCGGTAGGCTGATAATTGGTAAGTGGTATATTTCATGGAGCGGAGGACAGTAGGCTGATAATTGGTGAGTGGAGTATTGTACGGAGTGGTGGACGGTGGGCTGATAATTGGTGAGTGTAGTATTGTACGGTTTGGAGGAGCTAGGCTGATAATTGGTGAGTGGAGTATTGCCTGGAGTAGAGGACAGTAGGCTGATAATTGGTGAGTGGAGTATTGTACGGAGGGGAGTTCGGTAGGCTGATAATTTGTGAGTGGAGTATTGCACAGAGGGGAGGACGGTAGGCTGATAATTGGTAAGTGGAGTATTGCACGGAGGGGAGGACGGTAGGCTGATAGTTGGTTAGCATTGTATTGCACGGAGCGGAGTACAGTGGGCTGATAATTAGTGCGTGGAATATTGCACAGAGTGGATGACGGTGGGCTGATAATTCGTGAGTGGATTATTGCACCGAGCGGCGGACGGTAGGCTGATAATTGCTGAGTGGAGTATTTCACAGAGGGGAGGACAGTGGGCTGATAATTGGTAAGTGGAGTATTGCACGGAGGGGAGGACGGTAGGCTGATAATTTGTGAGTGGAGTATTGTACGGAGGCGAGGACGGTAGACAGATAATTTATGAGTGGAGTATTGTACGGAGGGGAGGACGGTAGGTGATAATTTGTGAGTGGAGTATTGCACGGACGGGAGAACGGTAGGCTGATAGTTGGTGAGCGTAGTATTGCACGGAGTGGAGTACAGTGGACTGATAATTGGTGAGCGGAGTATTGCACGGAGTGGAGAATGGTAGGCTGTTAATTGGTGACTGGTGTATTGCCGGGAGTTGAGGGCGGTAGGCTGATAATTGTTGAGGGTAGTATTGTACGGAGGGGAGGCCGGAAGGCTGATAATTTGTGTGTGGAGTATTGCACAGAGGGGAGGATGGTAGGCTGTTAATTGGTGAGTGGAGTATTGCACGGAGTGGAGGACGGTAGGCTGATAATTGGTGAGCGGAGTATTGCACGGAGGGGAGGAGTAGGCTGATAATTGGTGAGCGGAGCATTGCACGGAGTGGAGGATGGTAGGCTGATAATTGGTGAGTGTAGTATTGCACGGAGGGGAGGATGGTAGGCTGATAATTGGTGAGTGGTGTATTGCACAGAGTGGATGATGGTGGGCTGATAATTCGTGAGTGGATTATTGCACCGAGCGGCGGACGGTAGGCTGATAATTGCTGAGTGGAGTATTTCATGGAGGGGAGGACAGTAGGCTGATAATTGGTGAGTGGAGTATTGTACGGAGTGGAGGACGGTGGGCTGATAATTGGTGAGTGTAGTATTGTACGGTTTGGAGGAGCTAGGCTGATAATTGGTGAGTGGAGTATTGCCCGGAGTAGAGGACAGTAGGCTGAAAATTGGTGAGTGGAGTATTGTACGGAGGGGAGTTCGGTAGGCTGATAATTTGTGAGTGGAGTATTGCACAGAGGGGAGGACGGTAGGCTGATAATTGATGAGTGGAGTATTGTACGGAGGCGAGGACGGTAGGCAGATAATTGGTGAGCGGAGTATTGCACAGAGGGGAGGACGGTAGGCTGATAATTGGTAGGTGGGGTATTGTACGGAGGGGAGGACCGTAGGCTGATAGTTGGTGAGTGTAGTATTGCACAGTGTGGAGGACGAGGGCTGATAATTGGTGAGTGGAGTATTGCACAGAGGGGATGACGGTGGGCTGATAATTCGTGAGTGGATTATTGCACAGAGCGGAGGACAGTAGGCTGATAATTGGTGAGTGGAGTATTGCATGGAGGAGAGAACGGTAGGCTGATAATTGGTGAGTGGAGTATTTCACAGAGGCGAGGACAGTGGTCTGATAATTGTTGAGTGTAGTATTGCACAGAGGGGAGCATGGTAGGCTGTTTATTGGTGAGTGGAGTATTGTACGGAGGCGAGGACTGTATGCTGATAAATGGTCAGTGGAGTATTGCAAGAAAGGGAGGACGGTAGGCTGATAATTGGTGCGCGGAGTATTGCACGGAGTGGAGGACGGCAGGCTGATAATTTGTGAGTGGAGTATTGTACGGAGGCGAGGACGGTAGGCAGATAATTGGTGAGCGGAGTATTGCACAGAAGGGAGGACGGTAGGCTGATAATTGGTAAGTGGAGTATTGCACGGAGGGGAGTACAGTGGTCTGATAATTGTTGAGTGTAGTATTGAACAGAGTGGAGGATGGTGCGCTGATAATTAGTGAGTAAAGTGTTGCACGGAGGGGGGTACGGTAGGCTGATAATTGGTGAGTGTAGTATTGCGCAGAGTACAGTGGGCAGATAATTGGTGAGTGGAGTATTGTATGGAGGGGAGGACGGTATGCTGATAATCGGTGAGCGGAGTATTGCACGGAGGGGAGGACGGTAGGCTGATAATTGGTGAGTGGGGTATTGCAAGGAGGGGTGGACGGTAGGCTGATTATTGGTGAGTGGAGTATTGTATGGAGGGGAGGACAGTAGTGTGATAATTACTTTGTGGAGTATTGCACAGAGGGGAGGACTGTAGGCTGATATTTGGTGAGTGGATTATTGCATGGAGTGGAGGACGGTAGGCTGATAATTGGTGAGTGGAGTATTGCACAGAGGGGAGTATAGTGGGCTGATAATTGTTGAGTGGATTATTGCACAGAGGGGAATACAGTGGTCTGATAACTGTTGAGTGGATTATTGCACAGAGGGGAGGATGGTAGGCTGATAATTGTTGAGTGGAGTGTTGCACGGAGGGGAGGACGGTAGGCTGATAATTGTTGAGTGGAGTATTGCAAGTAGGGGAGGACGGTAGGCTGATAATTGGTGAGTGGTGTATTGATCGGAAGGGAGTACGGTACGCTTATAATTGGTGAGTGGATTATTGCACGAAGGGGAGGACAGTGGGCTGATAATTGGTGAGTGGAGTATTGCACGGAGGGGAGGACGGTAGGCTGATAATTGTTGAGTGGAGTATTGTACGGAGGCGAGGAGGGTAGGCTGATAATTGGTAAGCGGAGTATTGCACGGAGGGGAGGACGGTAGGCTGATAGTTGGTGAGCGTAGTATTGCACGGAGCGGAGTACAGTGGGCTGATAATTAGTGAGTGGAATATTGCACAGAGTGGATGACGGTGGGCTGATAATTCGTGAGTGGATTATTGCACCGAGCGGCGGACAGTAGGCTGATAATTGCTGAGTGGAGTATTTCACAGAGGGGAGGACAGTGCGCTGATAATTGGTGAGTGGAGTATTGCACGGAGGGGAGGACGGTAGGCTGATAATTGGTGAGTGGAGTATTGTACGGAGGCGAGGACGGTAGACAGATAATTGGTGAGTGGAGTATTGTACGGAGGCGAGTACGGTAGGCAGATAATTGGTGAGCGGAGTATTGCACAGAGGGGAGGATGGTAGGCTGATAATTGGTAAGTGGAGTATTGCACGGACGGGAGAACGGTAGGCTGATAGTTGGTGAGCGTAGTATTGCACGGAGTGGAGTACAGTGGACTGATAATTGGTGAGCGGAGTATTGCACGGAGTGGAGAATGGTAGGCTGTTAATTGGTGACTGGTGTATTGCCGGGAGTTGAGGGCGGTAGGCTGATAATTGTTGAGGGTAGTATTGTACGGAGGGGAGGCCGGAAGGCTGATAATTTGTGTGTGGAGTATTGCACAGAGGGGAGGATGGTAGGCTGTTAATTGGTGAGTGGAGTATTGCACGGAGTGGAGGACGGTTGCTGATAATTGGTGAGCGGAGTATTGCACGGAGGGGAGGAGTAGGCTGATAATTGGTGAGCGGAGCATTGCACGGAGTGGAGGATGGTAGGCTGATAATTGGTGAGTGTAGTATTGCACGGAGGGGAGGATGGTAGGCTGATAATTGGTGAGTGGTGTATTGCACAGAGTGGATGACGGTGGGCTGATAATTCGTGAGTGGATTATTGCACCGAGCGGCGGACGGTAGGCTGATAATTGCTGAGTGGAGTATTTCATGGAGGGGAGGACAGTAGGCTGATAATTGGTGAGTGGAGTATTGTACGGAGTGGAGGACGGTGGGCTGATAATTGGTGAGTGTAGTATTGTACGGTTTGGAGGAGCTAGGCTGATAATTGGTGAGTGGAGTATTGCCCGGAGGGGAGGACGGTAGGCTGATAATTGTTGAGTGGAGTATTGTACGGAGGCGAGGAGGGTAGGCTGATAATTGGTAAGCGGAGTATTGCACGGAGGGGAGGACGGTAGGCTGATAGTTGGTGAGCGTAGTATTGCACGGAGCGGAGTACAGTGGGCTGATAATTAGTGAGTGGAATATTGCACAGAGTGGATGACGGTGGGCTGATAATTCGTGAGTGGATTATTGCACCGAGCGGCGGACGGTAGGCTGATAATTGCTGAGTGGAGTATTTCACCGAGGGGAGGACAGTGCGCTGATAATTGGTGAGTGGAGTATTGCACGGAGGGGAGGACGGTAGGCTGATAATTGGTGAGTGGAGTATTGTACGGAGGCGAGGACGGTAGACAGATAATTGGTGAGTGGAGTATTGTACGGAGGCGAGTACGGTAGGCAGATAATTGGTGAGCGGAGTATTGCACAGAGGGGAGGATGGTAGGCTGATAATTGGTAAGTGGAGTATTGCACGGACGGGAGAACGGTAGGCTGATAGTTGGTGAGCGTAGTATTGCACGGAGTGGAGTACAGTGGACTGATAATTGGTGAGCGGAGTATTGCACGGAGTGGAGAATGGTAGGCTGTTAATTGGTGACTGGTGTATTGCCGGGAGTTGAGGGCGGTAGGCTGATAATTGTTGAGGGTAGTATTGTACGGAGGGGAGGCCGGAAGGCTGATAATTTGTGTGTGGAGTATTGCACAGAGGGGAGGATGGTAGGCTGTTAATTGGTGAGTGGAGTATTGCACGGAGTGGAGGACGGTTGCTGATAATTGGTGAGCGGAGTATTGCACGGAGGGGAGGAGTAGGCTGATAATTGGTGAGCGGAGCATTGCACGGAGTCGAGGATGGTAGGCTGATAATTGGTGAGTGTAGTATTGCACGGAGGGGAGGATGGTAGGCTGATAATTGGTGAGTGGTGTATTGCACAGAGTGGATGACGGTGGGCTGATAATTCGTGAGTGGATTATTGCACCGAGCGGCGGACGGTAGGCTGATAATTGCTGAGTGGAGTATTTCATGGAGGGGAGGACAGTAGGCTGATAATTGGTGAGTGGAGTATTGTACGGAGTGGAGGACGGTGGGCTGATAATTGGTGAGTGTAGTATTGTACGGTTTGGAGGAGCTAGGCTGATAATTGGTGAGTGGAGTATTGCCCGGAGTAGAGGACAGTAGGCTGAAAATTGGTGAGTGGAGTATTGTACGGAGGGGAGTTCGGTAGGCTGATAATTTGTGAGTGGAGTATTGCACAGAGGGGAGGACGGTAGGCTGATAATTGATGAGTGGAGTATTGTACGGAGGCGAGGACGGTAGGCAGATAATTGGTGAGCGGAGTATTGCACAGAGGGGAGGACGGTAGGCTGATAATTGGTAGGTGGGGTATTGTACGGAGGGGAGGACCGTAGGCTGATAGTTGGTGAGTGTAGTATTGCACAGTGTGGAGGACGAGGGCTGATAATTGGTGAGTGGAGTATTGCACAGAGGGGATGACGGTGGGCTGATAATTCGTGAGTGGATTATTGCACAGAGCGGAGGACAGTAGGCTGATAATTGGTGAGTGGAGTATTGCATGGAGGAGAGAACGGTAGGCTGATAATTGGTGAGTGGAGTATTTCACAGAGGCGAGGACAGTGGTCTGATAATTGTTGAGTGTAGTATTGCACAGAGGGGAGCATGGTAGGCTGTTTATTGGTGAGTGGAGTATTGTACGGAGGGGAGGACGGTAGGCTGATAATTGGTGAGTGGAGTATTGTACGGAGGCGAGGACTGTATGCTGATAAATGGTCAGTGGAGTATTGCAAGAAAGGGAGGACGGTAGGCTGATAATTGGTGCGCGGAGTATTGCACGGAGTGGAGGACGGCAGGCTGATAATTTGAGAGTGGAGTATTGTACGGAGGCGAGGACGGTAGGCAGATAATTGGTGAGCGGAGTATTGCACAGAAGGGAGGACGGTAGGCTGATAATTGGTAAGTGGAGTATTGCACGGAGGGGAGTACAGTGGTCTGATAATTGTTGAGTGTAGTATTGAACAGAGTGGAGGATGGTGGGCTGATAATTAGTGAGTGAAGTGTTGCATGGAGGGGGGTACGGTAGGCTGATAATTGGTGAGTGTAGTATTGCACGGAGCGGAGTACAGTGGGCAGATAATTGGTGAGTGGAGTATTGTATGGAGGGGAGGACGGTATGCTGATAATCGGTGAGCGGAGTATTGCACGGAGTGGAGGACGGCAGGCTGATAATTGACAAGTGGAGTATTGCACGGAGGCGAGGACGGTAGGCAGATAATTGGTGAGCGGAGTATTGCACGGAGGGGAGGACGGTAGGCTGATAATTTGTGTGTGGATTATTGCACAGAGGGGAGGACGGTAGGCTGTTAATTGGTGAGTGGTGTATTGCACAGAGTGGATGACGGTGGGCTGATAATTCGTGAGTGGATTATTGCACCGAGCGGCGGACGGTAGGCTGATAATTGCTGAGTGGAGTATTTCATGGAGGGGAGGACAGTAGGCTGATAATTGGTGAGTGGAGTATTGTACGGAGTGGAGGACGGTGGGCTGATAATTGGTGAGTGTAGTATTGTACGGTTTGGAGGAGCTAGGCTGATAATTGGTGAGTGGAGTATTGCCCGGAGTAGAGGACAGTAGGCTGAAAATTGGTGAGTGGAGTATTGTACGGAGGGGAGTTCGGTAGGCTGATAATTTGTGAGTGGAGTATTGCACAGAGGGGAGGACGGTAGGCTGATAATTGATGAGTGGAGTATTGTACGGAGGCGAGGACGGTAGGCAGATAATTGGTGAGCGGAGTATTGCACAGAGGGGAGGACGGTAGGCTGATAATTGGTAGGTGGGGTATTGTACGGAGGGGAGGACCGTAGGCTGATAGTTGGTGAGTGTAGTATTGCACAGTGTGGAGGACGAGGGCTGATAATTGGTGAGTGGAGTATTGCACAGAGGGGATGACGGTGGGCTGATAATTCGTGAGTGGATTATTGCACAGAGCGGAGGACAGTAGGCTGATAATTGGTGAGTGGAGTATTGCATGGAGGAGAGAACGGTAGGCTGATAATTGGTGAGTGGAGTATTTCACAGAGGCGAGGACAGTGGTCTGATAATTGTTGAGTGTAGTATTGCACAGAGGGGAGCATGGTAGGCTGTTTGTTGGTGAGTGGAGTATTGTACGGAGGGGAGGACGGTAGGCTGATAATTGGTGAGTGGAGTATTGTACGGAGGCGAGGACTGTATGCTGATAAATGGTCAGTGGAGTATTGCAAGAAAGGGAGGACGGTAGGCTGATAATTGGTGCGCGGAGTATTGCACGGAGTGGAGGACGGCAGGCTGATAATTTGAGAGTGGAGTATTGTACGGAGGTGAGGACGGTAGGCAGATAATTGGTGAGCGGAGTATTGCACGGAGCGGAGTACAGTGGGCAGATAATTGGTGAGTGGAGTATTGTATGGAGGGGAGGACGGTATGCTGATAATCGGTGAGCGGAGTATTGCACGGAGTGGAGGACGGCAGGCTGATAATTGACAAGTGGAGTATTGCACGGAGGCGAGGACGGTAGGCAGATAATTGGTGAGCGGAGTATTGCACGGAGGGGAGGACGGTAGGCTGATAATTTGTGTGTGGATTATTGCACAGAGGGGAGGACGGTAGGCTGTTAATTGGTGATTGGAGTATTGCACGGAGGGAAGGATGGTAGGCTGATAATTGGTGACTGGAGTATTGCACACAGGGGAGGAGTAGGCTGATAATTTGTGAGCGGTGTATTGCATGGAGTGGAGGACTTTATGCTGATAATCGGTGAGCGGAGTATTGCACGGAGGGGAGGACGGTAGGCTGATAATTGGTGAGTGGGGTATTGCAAGGAGGGGTGGACGGTAGGCTGATTATTGGTGAGTGGAGTATTGTATGGAGGGGAGGATGGTAGTGTGATAATTACTTTGTGGAGTATTGCACAGAGTGGAGGACGGTAGGCTGATAATTGGTGAGTGGAGTATTGCACAGAGGGGAGTATAGTGGGCTGATAACTGTTGAGTGGATTATTGCACAGAGGGGAATACAGTGGTCTGATAACTGTTGAGTGGATTATTGCACAGAGGGGAGGATGGTAGGCTGATAATTGTTGAGTGGAGTGTTGCACGGAGGGGAGGACGGTAGGCTGATAATTGTTGAGTGGAGTATTGCAAGTAGGGGAGGACGGTTGGCTGATAATTGGTGAGTGGTGTATTGATCGGAAGGGAGTACGGTACGCTTATAATTGGTGAGTGGATTATTGCACGAAGGGGAGGACAGTGGGCTGATAATTGGTGAGTGGAGTATTGCACGGAGGGGAGGACGGTAGGCTGATAATTGTTGAGTGGAGTATTGTACGGAGGCGAGGAGGGTAGGCTGATAATTGGTAAGCGGAGTATTGCACGGAGGGGAGGACGGTAGGCTGATAGTTGGTGAGCGTAGTATTGCACGGAGCGGAGTACAGTGGGCTGATAATTAGTGAGTGGAATATTGCACAGAGTGGATGACGGTGGGCTGATAATTCGTGAGTGGATTATTGCACCGAGCGGCGGACGGTAGGCTGATAATTGCTGAGTGGAGTATTTCACAGAGGGGAGGACAGTGCGCTGATAATTGGTGAGTGGAGTATTGCACGGAGGGGAGGACGGTAGGCTGATAATTGGTGAGTGGAGTATTGTACGGAGGCGAGGACGGTTGACAGATAATTGGTGAGTGGAGTATTGTACGGAGGCGAGTACGGTAGGCAGATAATTGGTGATTGGAGTATTGCACGGAGGGAAGGATGGTAGGCTGATAATTGGTGACTGGAGTATTGCACGCAGGGGAGGAGTAGGCTGATAATTTGTGAGCGGTGTATTGCATGGAGTGGAGGACGGTATGCTGATAATCGGTGAGCGGAGTATTGCACGGAGGGGAGGACGGTAGGCTGATAATTGGTGAGTGGGGTATTGCAAGGAGGGGTGGACGGTAGGCTGATTATTGGTGAGTGGAGTATTGTATGGAGGGGAGGATGGTAGTGTGATAATTACTTTGTGGAGTATTGCACAGAGTGGAGGACGGTAGGCTGATAATTGGTGAGTGGAGTATTGCACAGAGGGGAGTATAGTGGGCTGATAATTGTTGAGTGGATTATTGCACAGAGGGGAATACAGTGGTCTGATAACTGTTGAGTGGATTATTGCACAGAGGGGAGGATGGTAGGCTGATAATTGTTGAGTGGAGTGTTGCACGGAGGGGAGGACGGTAGGCTGATAATTGTTGAGTGGAGTATTGCAAGTAGGGGAGGACGGTAGGCTGATAATTGGTGAGTGGTGTATTGATCGGAAGGGAGTACGGTACGCTTATAATTGGTGAGTGGATTATTGCACGAAGGGGAGGACAGTGGGCTGATAATTGGTGAGTGGAGTATTGCACGGAGGGGAGTACGGTAGGCTGATAATTGTTGAGTGGAGTATTGTACGGAGGCGAGGAGGGTAGGCTGATAATTGGTAAGCGGAGTATTGCACGGAGGGGAGGACGGTAGGCTGATAGTTGGTGAGCGTAGTATTGCACGGAGCGGAGTACAGTGGGCTGATAATTAGTGAGTGGAATATTGCACAGAGTGGATGACGGTGGGCTGATAATTCGTGAGTGGATTATTGCACCGAGCGGCGGACGGTAGGCTGATAATTGCTGAGTGGAGTATTTCACAGAGGGGAGGACAGTGCGCTGATAATTGGTGAGTGGAGTATTGCACGGAGGGGAGGACGGTAGGCTGATAATTGGTGAGTGGAGTATTGTACGGAGGCGAGGACGGTTGACAGATAATTGGTGAGTGGAGTATTGTACGGAGGCGAGTACGGTAGGCAGATAATTGGTGAGTGTAGTATTGCACGGAGGGGAGGATGGTAGGCTGATAATTGGTGAGTGGTGTATTGCACAGAGTGGATGACGGTGGGCTGATAATTCGTGAGTGGATTATTGCACCGAGCGGCGGACGGTAGGCTGATAATTGCTGAGTGGAGTATTTCATGGAGGGGAGGACAGTAGGCTGATAATTGGTGAGTGGAGTATTGTACGGAGTGGAGGACGGTGGGCTGATAATTGGTGAGTGTAGTATTGTACGGTTTGGAGGAGCTAGGCTGATAATTGGTGAGTGGAGTATTGCCCGGAGTAGAGGACAGTAGGCTGAAAATTGGTGAGTGGAGTATTGTACGGAGGGGAGTTCGGTAGGCTGATAATTTGTGAGTGGAGTATTGCACAGAGGGGAGGACGGTAGGCTGATAATTGATGAGTGGAGTATTGTACGGAGGCGAGGACGGTAGGCAGATAATTGGTGAGCGGAGTATTGCACAGAGGGGAGGACGGTAGGCTGATAATTGGTAGGTGGGGTATTGTACGGAGGGGAGGACCGTAGGCTGATAGTTGGTGAGTGTAGTATTGCACAGTGTGGAGGACGAGGGCTGATAATTGGTGAGTGGAGTATTGCACAGAGGGGATGACGGTGGGCTGATAATTCGTGAGTGGATTATTGCACAGAGCGGAGGACAGTAGGCTGATAATTGGTGAGTGGAGTATTGCATGGAGGAGAGAACGGTAGGCTGATAATTGGTGAGTGGAGTATTTCACAGAGGCGAGGACAGTGGTCTGATAATTGTTGAGTGTATTATTGCACAGAGGGGAGCATGGTAGGCTGTTTATTGGTGAGTGGAGTATTGTACGGAGGGGAGGACGGTAGGCTGATAATTGGTGAGTGGAGTATTGTACGGAGGCGAGGACTGTATGCTGATAAATGGTCAGTGGAGTATTGCAAGAAAGGGAGGACGGTAGGCTGATAATTGGTGCGCGGAGTATTGCACGGAGTGGAGGACGGCAGGCTGATAATTTGAGAGTGGAGTATTGTACGGAGGCGAGGACGGTAGGCAGATAATTGGTGAGCGGAGTATTGCACAGAAGGGAGGACGGTAGGCTGATAATTGTTAAGTGGAGTATTGCACGGAGGGGAGTACAGTGGTCTGATAATTGTTGAGTGTAGTATTGAACAGAGTGGAGGATGGTGGGCTGATAATTAGTGAGTGAAGTGTTGCACGGAGGGGGGTACGGTAGGCTGATAATTGGTGAGTGTAGTATTGCACGGAGCGGAGTACAGTGGGCAGATAATTGGTGAGTGGAGTATTGTATGGAGGGGAGGACGGTATGCTGATAATCGGTGAGCGGAGTATTGCACGGAGTGGAGGACGGCAGGCTGATAATTGACAAGTGGAGTATTGCACGGAGGCGAGGACGGTAGGCAGATAATTGGTGAGCGGAGTATTGCACGGAGGGGAGGACGGTAGGCTGATAATTTGTGTGTGGATTATTGCACAGAGGGGAGTACGGTAGGCTGTTAATTGGTGATTGGAGTATTGCACGGAGGGAAGGATGGTAGGCTGATAATTGGTGACTGGAGTATTGCACGCAGGGGAGGAGTAGGCTGATAATTTGTGAGCGGTGTATTGCATGGAGTGGAGGACGGTATGCTGATAATCGGTGAGCGGAGTATTGCACGGAGGGGAGGACGGTAGGCTGATAATTGGTGAGTGGGGTATTGCAAGGAGGGGTGGACGGTAGGCTGATTATTGGTGAGTGGAGTATTGTATGGAGGGGAGGACGGTAGTGTGATAATTACTTTGTGGAGTATTGCACAGAGTGGAGGACGGTAGGCTGATAATTGGTGAGTGGAGTATTGCACAGAGGGGAGTATAGTGGGCTGATAATTGTTGAGTGGATTATTGCACAGAGGGGAATACAGTGGTCTGATAACTGTTGAGTGGATTATTGCACAGAGGGGAGGATGGTAGGCTGATAATTGTTGAGTGGAGTGTTGCACGGAGGGGAGGACGGTAGGCTGATAATTGTTGAGTGGAGTATTGCAAGTAGGGGAGGACGGTAGGCTGATAATTGGTGAGTGGTGTATTGATCGGAAGGGAGTACGGTACGCTTATAATTGGTGAGTGGATTATTGCACGAAGGGGAGGACAGTGGGCTGATAATTGGTGAGTGGAGTATTGCACGGAGGGGAGCACGGTAGGCTGATAATTGTTGAGTGGAGTATTGTACGGAGGCGAGGAGGGTAGGCTGATAATTGGTAAGCGGAGTATTGCACGGAGGGGAGGACGGTAGGCTGATAGTTGGTGAGCGTAGTATTGCACGGAGCGGAGTACAGTGGGCTGATAATTAGTGAGTGGAATATTGCACAGAGTGGATGACGGTGGGCTGATAATTCGTGAGTGGATTATTGCACCGAGCGGCGGACGGTAGGCTGATAATTGCTGAGTGGAGTATTTCACAGAGGGGAGGAAAGTGCGCTGATAATTGGTGAGTGGAGTATTGCACGGAGGGGAGGACGGTAGGCTGATAATTGGTGAGTGGAGTATTGTACGGAGGCGAGGACGGTATGCTGATAAATGGTCAGTGGAGTATTGCAAGGAAGGGAGGACGGTTGGCTGATAATTGGTGCGCGGAGTATTGCACGGAGTGGAGGACGGTAGGCTGATAATTGGTGAGTGGAGTATTGTACGGAGGCGAGGACGGTAGACAGATAATTGGTGAGTGGAGTATTGTACGGAGGCGAGTACGGTAGGCAGATAATTGGTGAGCGGAGTATTGCACAGAGGGGAGGATGGTAGGCTGATAATTGGTAAGTGGAGTATTGCACGGACGGGAGAACGGTAGGCTGATAGTTGGTGAGCGTAGTATTGCACGGAGTGGAGTACAGTGGACTGATAATTGGTGAGCGGAGTATTGCACGGAGTGGAGAATGGTAGGCTGTTAATTGGTGACTGGTGTATTGCCGGGAGTTGAGGGCGGTAGGCTGATAATTGTTGAGGGTAGTATTGTACGGAGGGGAGGCCGGAAGGCTGATAATTTGTGTGTGGAGTATTGCACAGAGGGGAGGATGGTAGGCTGTTAATTGGTGAGTGGAGTATTGCACGGAGTGGAGGACGGTTGCTGATAATTGGTGAGCGGAGTATTGCACGGAGGGGAGGAGTAGGCTGATAATTGGTGAGCGGAGCATTGCACGGAGTGGAGGATGGTAGGCTGATAATTGGTGAGTGTAGTATTGCACGGAGGGGAGGATGGTAGGCTGATAATTGGTGAGTGGTGTATTGCACAGAGTGGATGACGGTGGGCTGATAATTCGTGAGTGGATTATTACACCGAGCGGCGGACGGTAGGCTGATAATTGCTGAGTGGAGTATTTCATGGAGGGGAGGACAGTAGGCTGATAATTGGTGAGTGGAGTATTGTACGGAGTGGAGGACGGTGGGCTGATAATTGGTGAGTGTAGTATTGTACGGTTTGGAGGAGCTAGGCTGATAATTGGTGAGTGGAGTATTGCCCGGAGTAGAGGACAGTAGGCTGAAAATTGGTGAGTGGAGTATTGTACGGAGGGGAGTTCGGTAGGCTGATAATTTGTGAGTGGAGTATTGCACAGAGGGGAGGACGGTAGGCTGATAATTGGTGAGTGGAGTATTGCCCGGAGTAGAGGACAGTAGGCTGAAAATTGGTGAGTGGAGTATTGTACGGAGGGGAGTTCGGTAGGCTGATAATTTGTGAGTGGAGTATTGCACAGAGGGGAGGACGGTAGGCTGATAATTGGTGAGTGGAGTATTGCACAGAGGGGATGACGGTGGGCTGATAATTCGTGAGTGGATTATTGCACAGAGCGGAGGACAGTAGGCTGATAATTGGTGAGTGGAGTATTGCATGGAGGAGAGAACGGTAGGCTGATAATTGGTGAGTGGAGTATTTCACAGAGGCGAGGACAGTGGTCTGATAATTGTTGAGTGTAGTATTGCACAGAGGGGAGCATGGTAGGCTGTTTATTGGTGAGTGGAGTATTGTACGGAGGCGAGGACTGTATGCTGATAAATGGTCAGTGGAGTATTGCAAGAAAGGGAGGACGGTAGGCTGATAATTGGTGCGCTGAGTATTGCACGGAGTGGAGGACGGCAGGCTGATAATTTGTGAGTGGAGTATTGTACGGAGGCGAGGACGGTAGGCAGATAATTGGTGAGCGGAGTATTGCACAGAAGGGAGGACGGTAGGCTGATAATTGGTAAGTGGAGTATTGCACGGAGGGGAGTACAGTGGTCTGATAATTGTTGAGTGTAGTATTGAACAGAGTGGAGGATGGTGCGCGGATAATTAGTGAGTGAAGTGTTGCACGGAGGGGGGTACGGTAGGCTGATAATTGGTGAGTGTAGTATTGCGCGGAGTACAGTGGGCAGATAATTGGTGAGTGGAGTATTGTATGGAGGGGAGGACGGTATGCTGATAATCGGTGAGCGGAGTATTGCACGGAGGGGAGGACGGTAGGCTGATAATTGGTGAGTGGGGTATTGCAAGGAGGGGTGGACGGTAGGCTGATTATTGGTGAGTGGAGTATTGTATGGAGGGGAGGACAGTAGTGTGATAATTACTTTGTGGAGTATTGCACAGAGGGGAGGACTGTAGGCTGATATTTGGTGAGTGGATTATTGCATGGAGTGGAGGACGGTAGGCTGATAATTGGTGAGTGGAGTATTGCACAGAGGGGAGTATAGTGGGCTGATAATTGTTGAGTGGATTATTGCACAGAGGGGAATACAGTGGTCTGATAACTGTTGAGTGGATTATTGCACAGAGGGGAGGATGGTAGGCTGATAATTGTTGAGTGGAGTGTTGCACGGAGGGGAGGACGGTAGGCTGATAATTGTTGAGTGGAGTATTGCAAGTAGGGGAGGACGGTAGGCTGATAATTGGTGAGTGGTGTATTGATCGGAAGGGAGTACGGTACGCTTATAATTGGTGAGTGGATTATTGCACGAAGGGGAGGACAGTGGGCTGATAATTGGTGAGTGGAGTATTGCACGGAGGGGAGGACGGTAGGCTGATAATTGTTGAGTGGAGTATTGTACGGAGGCGAGGAGGGTAGGCTGATAATTGGTAAGCGGAGTATTGCACGGAGGGGAGGACGGTAGGCTGATAGTTGGTGAGCGTAGTATTGCACGGAGCGGAGTACAGTGGGCTGATAATTAGTGAGTGGAATATTGCACAGAGTGGATGACGGTGGGCTGATAATTCGTGAGTGGATTATTGCACCGAGCGGCGGACGGTAGGCTGATAATTGCTGAGTGGAGTATTTCACAGAGGGGAGGACAGTGCGCTGATAATTGGTGAGTGGAGTATTGCACGGAGGGGAGGACGGTAGGCTGATAATTGGTGAGTGGAGTATTGTACGGAGGCGAGGACGGTAGACAGATAATTGGTGAGTGGAGTATTGTACGGAGGCGAGTACGGTAGGCAGATAATTGGTGAGCGGAGTATTGCACAGAGGGGAGGATGGTAGGCTGATAATTGGTAAGTGGAGTATTGCACGGACGGGAGAACGGTAGGCTGATAGTTGGTGAGCGTAGTATTGCACGGAGTGGAGTACAGTGTACTGATAATTGGTGAGCGGAGTATTGCACGGAGTGGAGAATGGTAGGCTGTTAATTGGTGACTGGTGTATTGCCGGGAGTTGAGGGCGGTAGGCTGATAATTGTTGAGGGTAGTATTGTACGGAGGGGAGGCCGGAAGGCTGATAATTTGTGTGTGGAGTATTGCACAGAGGGGAGGATGGTAGGCTGTTAATTGGTGAGTGGAGTATTGCACGGAGTGGAGGACGGTTGCTGATAATTGGTGAGCGGAGTATTGCACGGAGGGGAGGAGTAGGCTGATAATTGGTGAGCGGAGCATTGCACGGAGTGGAGGATGGTAGGCTGATAATTGGTGAGTGTAGTATTGCACGGAGGGGAGGATGGTAGGCTGATAATTGGTGAGTGGTGTATTGCACAGAGTGGATGACGGTGGGCTGATAATTCGTGAGTGGATTATTGCACCGAGCGGCGGACGGTAGGCTGATAATTGCTGAGTGGAGTATTTCATGGAGGGGAGGACAGTAGGCTGATAATTGGTGAGTGGAGTATTGTACGGAGTGGAGGACGGTGGGCTGATAATTGGTGAGTGTAGTATTGTACGGTTTGGAGGAGCTAGGCTGATAATTGGTGAGTGGAGTATTGCCCGGAGTAGAGGACAGTAGGCTGAAAATTGGTGAGTGGAGTATTGTACGGAGGGGAGTTCGGTAGGCTGATAATTTGTGAGTGGAGTATTGCACAGAGGGGAGGACGGTAGGCTGATAATTGATGAGTGGAGTATTGTACGGAGGCGAGGACGGTAGGCAGATAATTGGTGAGCGGAGTATTGCACAGAGGGGAGGACGGTAGGCTGATAATTGGTAGGTGGGGTATTGTACGGAGGGGAGGACCGTAGGCTGATAGTTGGTGAGTGTAGTATTGCACAGTGTGGAGGACGAGGGCTGATAATTGGTGAGTGGAGTATTGCACAGAGGGGATGACGGTGGGCTGATAATTCGTGAGTGGATTATTGCACAGAGCGGAGGACAGTAGGCTGATAATTGGTGAGTGGAGTATTGCATGGAGGAGAGAACGGTAGGCTGATAATTGGTGAGTGGAGTATTTCACAGAGGCGAGGACAGTGGTCTGATAATTTTTGAGTGTAGTATTGCATAGAGGGGAGCATGGTAGGCTGTTTATTGGTGAGTGGAGTATTGTACGGAGGGGAGGACGGTAGGCTGATAATTGGTGAGTGGAGTATTGTACGGAGGCGAGGACTGTATGCTGATAAATGGTCAGTGGAGTATTGCAAGAAAGGGAGGACGGTAGGCTGATAATTGGTGCGCGGAGTATTGCACGGAGTGGAGGACGGCAGGCTGATAATTTGAGAGTGGAGTATTGTACGGAGGCGAGGACGGTAGGCAGATAATTGGTGAGCGGAGTATTGCACAGAAGGGAGGACGGTAGGCTGATAATTGGTAAGTGGAGTATTGCACGGAGGGGAGTACAGTGGTCTGATAATTGTTGAGTGTAGTATTGAACAGAGTGGAGGATGGTGGGCTGATAATTAGTGAGTGAAGTGTTGCACGGAGGGGGGTACGGTAGGCTGATAATTGGTGAGTGTAGTATTGCACGGAGCGGAGTACAGTGGGCAGATAATTGGTGAGTGGAGTATTGTATGGAGGGGAGGACGGTATGCTGATAATCGGTGAGCGGAGTATTGCACGGAGTGGAGGACGGCAGGCTGATAATTGACAAGTGGAGTATTGCACGGAGGCGAGGACGGTAGGCAGATAATTGGTGAGCGGAGTATTGCACGGAGGGGAGGACGGTAGGCTGATAATTTGTGTGTGGATTATTACACAGAGGGGAGGACGGTAGGCTGTTAATTGGTGATTGGAGTATTGCACGGAGGGAAGGATGGTAGGCTGATAATTGGTGACTGGAGTATTGCACGCAGGGGAGGAGTAGGCTGATAATTTGTGAGCGGTGTATTGCATGGAGTGGAGGACGGTATGCTGATAATCGGTGAGCGGAGTATTGCACGGAGGGGAGGACGGTAGGCTGATAATTGGTGAGTGGGGTATTGCAAGGAGGGGTGGACGGTAGGCTGATTATTGGTGAGTGGAGTATTGTATGGAGGGGAGGACGGTAGTGTGATAATTACTTTGTGGAGTATTGCACAGAGTGGAGGACGGTAGGCTGATAATTGGTGAGTGGAGTATTGCACAGAGGGGAGTATAGTGGGCTGATAATTGTTGAGTGGATTATTGCACAGAGGGGAATACAGTGGTCTGATAACTGTTGAGTGGATTATTGCACAGAAGGGAGGATGGTAGGCTGATAATTGTTGAGTGGAGTGTTGCACGGAGGGGAGGACGGTAGGCTGATAATTGTTGAGTGGAGTATTGCAAGTAGGGGAGGACGGTAGGCTGATAATTGGTGAGTGGTGTATTGATCGGAAGGGAGTACGGTACGCTTATAATTGGTGAGTGGATTATTGCACGAAGGGGAGGACAGTGGGCTGATAATTGGTGAGTGGAGTATTGCACGGAGGGGAGGACGGTAGGCTGATAATTGTTGAGTGGAGTATTGTACGGAGGCGAGGAGGGTAGGCTGATAATTGGTAAGCGGAGTATTGCACGGAGGGGAGGACGGTAGGCTGATAGTTGGTGAGCGTAGTATTGCACGGAGCGGAGTACAGTGGGCTGATAATTAGTGAGTGGAATATTGCACAGAGTGGATGACGGTGGGCTGATAATTCGTGAGTGGATTATTGCACCGAGCGGCGGACGGTAGGCTGATAATTGCTGAGTGGAGTATTTCACAGAGGGGAGGACAGTGCGCTGATAATTGGTGAGTGGAGTATTGCACGGAGGGGAGGACGGTAGGCTGATAATTGGTGAGTGGAGTATTGTACGGAGGCGAGGACGGTATGCTGATAAATGGTCAGTGCAGTATTGCAAGGAAGGGAGGACGGTTGGCTGATAATTGGTGAGTGGAGTATTGTACGGAGGCGAGGACGGTAGACAGATAATTGGTGAGTGGAGTATTGTACGGAGGCGAGTACGGTAGGCAGATAATTGGTGAGCGGAGTATTGCACAGAGGGGAGGATGGTAGGCTGATAATTGGTAAGTGGAGTATTGCACGGACGGGAGAACGGTAGGCTGATAGTTGGTGAGCGTAGTATTGCACGGAGTGGAGTACAGTGGACTGATAATTGGTGTGCGGAGTATTGCACGGAGTGGAGAATGGTAGGCTGTTAATTGGTGACTGGTGTATTGCCGGGAGTTGAGGGCGGTAGGCTGATAATAGTTGAGGGTAGTATTGTACGGAGGGGAGGCCGGAAGGCTGATAATTTGTGTGTGGAGTATTGCACAGAGGGGAGGATGGTAGGCTGTTAATTGGTGAGTGGAGTATTGCACGGAGTGGAGGACGGTTGCTGATAATTGGTGAGCGGAGTATTGCACAGAGGGGAGGACGGTAGGCTGATAATTGGTAGGTGGGGTATTGTACGGAGGGGAGGACCGTAGGCTGATAGTTGGTGAGTGTAGTATTGCACAGTGTGGAGGACGAGGGCTGATAATTGGTGAGTGGAGTATTGCACAGAGGGGATGACGGTGGGCTGATAATTCGTGAGTGGATTATTGCACAGAGCGGAGGACAGTAGGCTGATAATTGGTGAGTGGAGTATTGCATGGAGGAGAGAACGGTAGGCTGATAATTGGTGAGTGGAGTATTTCACAGAGGCGAGGACAGTGGTCTGATAATTGTTGAGTGTAGTATTGCATAGAGGGGAGCATGGTAGGCTGTTTATTGGTGAGTGGAGTATTGTACGGAGGGGAGGACGGTAGGCTGATAATTGGTGAGTGGAGTATTGTACGGAGGCGAGGACTGTATGCTGATAAATGGTCAGTGGAGTATTGCAAGAAAGGGAGGACGGTAGGCTGATAATTGGTGCGCGGAGTATTGCACGGAGTGGAGGACGGCAGGCTGATAATTTGAGAGTGGAGTATTGTACGGAGGCGAGGACGGTAGGCAGATAATTGGTGAGCGGAGTATTGCACAGAAGGGAGGACGGTAGGCTGATAATTGGTAAGTGGAGTATTGCACGGAGGGGAGTACAGTGGTCTGATAATTGTTGAGTGTAGTATTGAACAGAGTGGAGGATGGTGGGCTGATAATTAGTGAGTGAAGTGTTGCACGGAGGGGGGTACGGTAGGCTGATAATTGGTGAGTGTAGTATTGCACGGAGCGGAGTACAGTGGGCAGATAATTGGTGAGTGGAGTATTGTATGGAGGGGAGGACGGTATGCTGATAATCGGTGAGCGGAGTATTGCACGGAGTGGAGGACGGCAGGCTGATAATTGACAAGTGGAGTATTGCACGGAGGCGAGGACGGTAGGCAGATAATTGGTGAGCGGAGTATTGCACGGAGGGGAGGACGGTAGGCTGATAATTTGTGTGTGGATTATTACACAGAGGGGAGGACGGTAGGCTGTTAATTGGTGATTGGAGTATTGCACGGAGGGAAGGATGGTAGGCTGATAATTGGTGACTGGAGTATTGCACGCAGGGGAGGAGTAGGCTGATAATTTGTGAGCGGTGTATTGCATGGAGTGGAGGACGGTATGCTGATAATCGGTGAGCGGAGTATTGCACGGAGGGGAGGACGGTAGGCTGATAATTGGTGAGTGGGGTATTGCAAGGAGGGGTGGACGGTAGGCTGATTATTGGTGAGTGGAGTATTGTATGGAGGGGAGGACGGTAGTGTGATAATTACTTTGTGGAGTATTGCACAGAGTGGAGGACGGTAGGCTGATAATTGGTGAGTGGAGTATTGCACAGAGGGGAGTATAGTGGGCTGATAATTGTTGAGTGGATTATTGCACAGAGGGGAATACAGTGGTCTGATAACTGTTGAGTGGATTATTGCACAGAAGGGAGGATGGTAGGCTGATAATTGTTGAGTGGAGTGTTGCACGGAGGGGAGGACGGTAGGCTGATAATTGTTGAGTGGAGTATTGCAAGTAGGGGAGGACGGTAGGCTGATAATTGGTGAGTGGTGTATTGATCGGAAGGGAGTACGGTACGCTTATAATTGGTGAGTGGATTATTGCACGAAGGGGAGGACAGTGGGCTGATAATTGGTGAGTGGAGTATTGCACGGAGGGGAGGACGGTAGGCTGATAATTGTTGAGTGGAGTATTGTACGGAGGCGAGGAGGGTAGGCTGATAATTGGTAAGCGGAGTATTGCACGGAGGGGAGGACGGTAGGCTGATAGTTGGTGAGCGTAGTATTGCACGGAGCGGAGTACAGTGGGCTGATAATTAGTGAGTGGAATATTGCACAGAGTGGATGACGGTGGGCTGATAATTCGTGAGTGGATTATTGCACCGAGCGGCGGACGGTAGGCTGATAATTGCTGAGTGGAGTATTTCACAGAGGGGAGGACAGTGCGCTGATAATTGGTGAGTGGAGTATTGCACGGAGGGGAGGACGGTAGGCTGATAATTGGTGAGTGGAGTATTGTACGGAGGCGAGGACGGTATGCTGATAAATGGTCAGTGCAGTATTGCAAGGAAGGGAGGACGGTTGGCTGATAATTGGTGAGTGGAGTATTGTACGGAGGCGAGGACGGTAGACAGATAATTGGTGAGTGGAGTATTGTACGGAGGCGAGTACGGTAGGCAGATAATTGGTGAGCGGAGTATTGCACAGAGGGGAGGATGGTAGGCTGAGAATTGGTAAGTGGAGTATTGCACGGACGGGAGAACGGTAGGCTGATAGTTGGTGAGCGTAGTATTGCACGGAGTGGAGTACAGTGGACTGATAATTGGTGTGCGGAGTATTGCACGGAGTGGAGAATGGTAGGCTGTTAATTGGTGACTGGTGTATTGCCGGGAGTTGAGGGCGGTAGGCTGATAATAGTTGAGGGTAGTATTGTACGGAGGGGAGGCCGGAAGGCTGATAATTTGTGTGTGGAGTATTGCACAGAGGGGAGGATGGTAGGCTGTTAATTGGTGAGTGGAGTATTGCACGGAGTGGAGGACGGTTGCTGATAATTGGTGAGCGGAGTATTGCACGGAGGGGAGGAGTAGGCTGATAATTGGTGAGCGGAGCATTGCACGGAGTGGAGGATGGTAGGCTGATAATTGGTGAGTGTAGTATTGCACGGAGGGGAGGATGGTAGGCTGATAATTGGTGAGTGGTGTATTGCACAGAGTGGAGGACGGTGGGCTGATAATTGGTGAGTGTAGTATTGTACGGTTTGGAGGAGCTAGGCTGATAATTGGTGAGTGGAGTATTGCCCGGAGTAGAGGACAGTAGGCTGAAAATTGGTGAGTGGAGTATTGTACGGAGGGGAGTTCGGTAGGCTGATAATTTGTGAGTGGAGTATTGCACAGAGGGGAGGACGGTAGGCTGATAATTGATGAGTGGAGTATTGTACGGAGGCGAGGACGGTAGGCAGATAATTGGTGAGCGGAGTATTGCACAGAGGGGAGGACGGTAGGCTGATAATTGGTAGGTGGGGTATTGTACGGAGGGGAGGACCGTAGGCTGATAGTTGGTGAGTGTAGTATTGCACAGTGTGGAGGACGAGGGCTGATAATTGGTGAGTGGAGTATTGCACAGAGGGGATGACGGTGGGCTGATAATTCGTGAGTGGATTATTGCACAGAGCGGAGGACAGTAGGCTGATAATTGGTGAGTGGAGTATTGCATGGAGGAGAGAACGGTAGGCTGATAATTGGTGAGTGGAGTATTTCACAGAGGCGAGGACAGTGGTCTGATAATTGTTGAGTGTAGTATTGCACAGAGGGGAGCATGGTAGGCTGTTTATTGGTGAGTGGAGTATTGTACGGAGGGGAGGACGGTAGGCTGATAATTGGTGAGTGGAGTATTGTACGGAGGCGAGGACTGTATGCTGATAAATGGTCAGTGGAGTATTGCAAGAAAGGGAGGACGGTAGGCTGATAATTGGTGCGCGGAGTATTGCACGGAGTGGAGGACGGCAGGCTGATAATTTGAGAGTGGAGTATTGTACGGAGGCGAGGACGGTAGGCAGATAATTGGTGAGCGGAGTATTGCACAGAAGGGAGGACGGTAGGCTGATAATTGGTAAGTGGAGTATTGCACGGAGGGGAGTACAGTGGTCTGATAATTGTTGAGTGTAGTATTGAACAGAGTGGAGGATGGTGGGCTGATAATTAGTGAGTGAAGTGTTGCACGGAGGGGGGTACGGTAGGCTGATAATTGGTGAGTGTAGTATTGCACGGAGCAGAGTACAGTGGGCAGATAATTGGTGAGTGGAGTATTGTATGGAGGGGAGGACGGTATGCTGATAATCGGTGAGCGGAGTATTGCACGGAGTGGAGGACGGCAGGCTGATAATTGACAAGTGGAGTATTGTACGGAGGCGAGGACGGTAGGCAGATAATTGGTGAGCGGAGTATTGCACGGAGGGGAGGACGGTAGGCTGATAATTTGTGTGTGGAGTATTGCACAGAGGGGAGCACGGTAGGCTGTTAATTGGTGATTGGAGTATTGCACGGAGGGAAGGATGGTAGGCTGATAATTGGTGACTGGAGTATTGCACGCAGGGGAGGAGTAGGCTGATAATTTGTGAGCGGTGTATTGCATGGAGTGGAGGACGGTAGGCTGATAATTGGTGAGAGCAGTATTGCACGGAGGGGAGGACGGTAGGCTGATAATTGGTGAGTGGGGTATTGCAAGGAGGGGTGGACGGTAGGCTGATTATTGGTGAGTGGAGTATTGTACGGAGGGGAGGACGGTAGTGTGATAATTACTTTGTGGAGTATTGCACAGAGGGGAGGACTGTAGGCTGATATTTGGTGAGTGGATTATTGCATGGAGTGGAGGACGGTAGGCTGATAATTGGTGAGTGGAGTATTGCACAGAGGGGAGTATAGTGGGCTGATAATTGTTGAGTGGATTATTGCACAGAGGGGAATACAGTGGTCTGATAACTGTTGAGTGGATTATTGCACAGAGGGGAGGATGGTAGGCTGATAATTGTTGAGTGGAGTGTTGCACGGAGGGGAGGACGGTAGGCTGATAATTGTTGAGTGGAGTATTGCAAGGAGGGGAGGACGGTAAGCTGATAATTGGTGAGTGGTGTATTGATCGGAAGGGAGTACGGTACGCTTATAATTGGTGAGTGGATTATTGCACGAAGGGGAGGACAGTGGGCTGATAATTGGTGAGTGGAGTATTGCACGGAGGGGAGGACGGTAGGCTGATAATTGTTGAGTGGAGTATTGTACGGAGGCGAGGAGGGTAGGCTGATAATTGGTAAGCGGAGTATTGCACGGAGGGGAGGACGGTAGGCTGATAGTTGGTGAGCGTAGTATTGCACGGAGCGGAGTACAGTGGGCTGATAATTAGTGAGTGGAATATTGCACAGAGTGGATGACGGTGGGCTGATAATTCGTGAGTGGATTATTGCACCGAGCGGCGGATGGTAGGCTGATAATTGCTGAGTGGAGTATTTCACAGAGGGGAGGTCAGTGCGCTGATAATTGGTGAGTGGAGTATTGCACGGAGGGGAGGACGGTAGGCTGATAATTGGTGAGTGGAGTATTGTACGGAGGCGAGGACGGTATGCTGATAAATGGTCAGTGGAGTATTGCAAGGAAGGGAGGACGGTTGGCTGATAATTGGTGCGCGGAGTATTGCACGGAGTGGAGGACGGCAGGCTGATAATTTGTGAGTGGAGTATTGTACGGAGGCGAGGACAGTAGGCAGATAATTGGTGAGAGGAGTATTGCACAACGGGGAGGATGGTAGGCTGATAGTTGGTGAGCGTAGTATTGCACGGAGTGGAGTACAGTGGACTGATAATTGGTGAGCAGAGTATTGCACGGAGTGGAGAATGGTAGGCTGTTAATTGGTGACTGGTGTATTGCCGGGAGGGGAAGGCGGTATGCTGATAATTGGTGAGGGTAGTATTGTACGGAGGGGATGCCGGTAGGCTGATAATTTGTGTGTGGAGTATTGCACAGAGGGGAGGATGGTAGGCTGTTAATTGGTGAGTGGCGTATTGCACGGAGTGGAGGACGGTAAGCTGATAATTGGTGAGCGGAGTATTGCACGGAGGGGAGGAGTAGGCTGATAATTGGTGAGTGTAGTATTGCACGGAGGGGAGGATGGTAGGCTGATAATTGGTGAGTGTAGTATTGCACGGAGGGGAGGACGGTAGGCTGATAATTGGTGAGTGGATTATTTCACAGAGGGGAGGACAGTAGGCTGATAATTGGTGAGTGGAGTATTGTACGGAGTGGAGGACGGTGGGCTGATAATTGGTGAGTGTAGTATTGTACGGTTTGGAGGAGCTAGGCTGATAATTGGTGAGTGGAGTATTGCCCGGAGTAGAGGACAGTAGGCTGATAATTGGTGAGTGGAGTATTGTATGGAGGGGAGTTCGGTAGGCTGATAATTTGTGAGTGGAGTATTGCACAGAGGGGAGGACGGTAGGCTGATAATTGATGAGTGGAGTATTGCACAGAGGGGATGACGGTGGGCTGATAATTCGTGAGTGGATTATTGCACAGAGCGGAGGACAGTAGGCTGATAATTGGTGAGTGGAGTATTGCATGCAGGAGAGAACGGTAGGCTGATAATTGGTGAGTGGAGTATTTCACAGAGGCGAGGACAGTGGGTTGATAATTGGTGAGTGGATTATTGCACAGAGGGGAGTACAGTGGTCTGATAATTTTTGAGTGTAGTATTGAACAGAGGGGAGCATGGTAGGCTGTTTATTGGTGAGTGGAGTATTGTACGGAGGGGAGGACAGTAGGCTGATAATTGGTGAGTGGAGTATTGTACGGAGGGGAGTTCGGTAGGCTGATAATTTGTGAGTGGAGTTTTGCACAGAGGGGAGGACGGTAGGCTGATAATTGATGAGTGTAGTATTGTACGGAGGCGAGGACGGTAGGCAGATAATTGGTGAGCGGAGTATTGCACAGAGGGGAGGACGGTAGGCTGATAATTCGTGAGTGGATTATTGCACCGAGCGGCGGACGGTAGGCTGATAATTGCTGAGTGGAGTATTTCACAGAGGGGAGGACAGTGCGCTGATAATTGGTGAGTGGAGTATTGCACGGAGGGGAGGACGGTAGGCTGATAATTGGTGAGTTGAGTATTGTACGGAGGCTAGAACGGTAGGCAGATAATTTATGAGTGGAGTATTGTACGGAGGTGAGGTCGGTAGGCTGATAATTGGTGAGTGGAGTATTGTACGGAGGCGAGGACGGTATGCTGATAAATGGTCAGTGGAGTATTGCAAGGAAGGGAGGACGGTTGGCTGATAATTGGTGCGCGGAGTATTGCACGGAGTGGAGGACGGCAGGATGATAATTTGTGAGTGGAGTATTGTACGGAGGCGAGGACAGTAGGCAGATAATTGGTGAGCGGAGTATTGCACAGAGGGGAGGACGGTAGGCTGATAGTTGGTGAGCGTAGTATTGCACGGAGTGGAGTACAGTGGACTGATAATTGGTGAGTGAGTATTGCACGGAGTGGAGAATGATAGGCTGTTAATTGGTGACTGGTGTATTGCCGGGAGGGGAAGGCGGTATGCTGATAATTGGTGAGGGTAGTATTGTACGGAGGGGAGGCCGGTAGGCTGTTAATTGGTAAGTGGAGTATTGCACGGAGTGGAGGACGGTAAGCTGATAATTGGTGAGCGGAGTATTGCACAGAAGGGAGGACGGTAGGCTGATAATTGGTGAGTGTAGTATTGCACGGAGCAGAGTACAGTGGGCAGATAATTGGTGAGTGGAGTATTGTATGGAGGGGAGGACGGTATGCTGATAATCGGTGAGCGGAGTATTGCACGGAGTGGAGAACGGCAGGCTGATAATTGACAAGTGGAGTATTGCACGGAGGCGAGGACGGTAGGCAGATAATTGGTGAGCGGAGTATTGCACGGAGGGGAGGACGGTAGGCTGATAATTTGTGTGTGGATTATTGCACAGAGGGGAGGACGGTAGGCTGTTAATTGGTGATTGGAGTATTGCACGGAGGGAAGGATGGTAGGCTGATAATTGGTGACTGGAGTATTGCACGCAGGGGAGGAGTAGGCTGATAATTTGTGAGCGGTGTAATGCATGGAGTGGAGGACGGTATGCTGATAATCGGTGAGCGGAGTATTGCACGGAGGGGAGGACGGTAGGCTGATAATTGGTGAGTGGGGTATTGCAAGGAGGGGTGGACGGTAGGCTGATTATTGGTGAGTGGAGTATTGTATGGAGGGGAGGACGGTAGTGTGATAATTACTTTGTGGAGTATTGCACAGAGTGGAGGACGGTAGGCTGATAATTGGTGAGTGGAGTATTGCACAGAGGGGAGTATAGTGGGCTGATAATTGTTGAGTGGATTATTGCACAGAGGGGAATACAGTGGTCTGATAACTGTTGAGTGGATTATTGCACAGAGGGGAGGATGGTAGGCTGATAATTGTTGAGTGGAGTGTTGCACGGAGGGGAGGACGGTAGGCTGATAATTGTTGAGTGGAGTATTGCAAGTAGGGGAGGACGGTAGGCTGATAATTGGTGAGTGGTGTATTGATCGGAAGGGAGTACGGTACGCTTATAATTGGTGAGTGGATTATTGCACGAAGGGGAGGACAGTGGGCTGATAATTGGTGAGTGGAGTATTGCACGGAGGGGAGGACGGTAGGCTGATAATTGTTGAGTGGAGTATTGTACGGAGGCGAGGAGGGTAGGCTGATAATTGGTAAGCGGAGTATTGCACGGAGGGGAGGACGGTAGGCTGATAGTTGGTGAGCGTAGTATTGCACGGAGCGGAGTACAGTGGGCTGATAATTAGTGAGTGGAATATTGCACAGAGTGGATGACGGTGGGCTGATAATTCGTGAGTGGATTATTGCACCGAGCGGCGGACGGTAGGCTGATAATTGCTGAGTGGAGTATTTCACAGAGGGGAGGACAGTGCGCTGATAATTGGTGAGTGGAGTATTGCACGGAGGGGAGGACGGTAGGCTGATAATTGGTGAGTGGAGTATTGTACGGAGGCGAGGACGGTATGCTGATAAATGGTCAGTGCAGTATTGCAAGGAAGGGAGGACGGTTGGCTGATAATTGGTGAGTGGAGTATTGTACGGAGGCGAGGACGGTAGACAGATAATTGGTGAGTGGAGTATTGTACGGAGGCGAGTACGGTAGGCAGATAATTGGTGAGCGGAGTATTGCACAGAGGGGAGGATGGTAGGCTGATAATTGGTAAGTGGAGTATTGCACGGACGGGAGAACGGTAGGCTGATAGTTGGTGAGCGTAGTATTGCACGGAGTGGAGTACAGTGGACTGATAATTGGTGTGCGGAGTATTGCACGGAGTGGAGAATGGTAGGCTGTTAATTGGTGACTGGTGTATTGCCGGGAGTTGAGGGCGGTAGGCTGATAATAGTTGAGGGTAGTATTGTACGGAGGGGAGGCCGGAAGGCTGATAATTTGTGTGTGGAGTATTGCACAGAGGGGAGGATGGTAGGCTGTTAATTGGTGAGTGGAGTATTGCACGGAGTGGAGGACGGTTGCTGATAATTGGTGAGCGGAGTATTGCACGGAGGGGAGGAGTAGGCTGATAATTGGTGAGCGGAGCATTGCACGGAGTGGAGGATGGTAGGCTGATAATTGGTGAGTGTAGTATTGCACGGAGGGGAGGATGGTAGGCTGATAATTGGTGAGTGGTGTATTGCACAGAGTGGAGGACGGTGGGCTGATAATTGGTGAGTGTAGTATTGTACGGTTTGGAGGAGCTAGGCTGATAATTGGTGAGTGGAGTATTGCCCGGAGTAGAGGACAGTAGGCTGAAAATTGGTGAGTGGAGTATTGTACGGAGGGGAGTTCGGTAGGCTGATAATTTGTGAGTGGAGTATTGCACAGAGGGGAGGACGGTAGGCTGATAATTGATGAGTGGAGTATTGTACGGAGGCGAGGACGGTAGGCAGATAATTGGTGAGCGGAGTATTGCACAGAGGGGAGGACGGTAGGCTGATAATTGGTAGGTGGGGTATTGTACGGAGGGGAGGACCGTAGGCTGATAGTTGGTGAGTGTAGTATTGCACAGTGTGGAGGACGAGGGCTGATAATTGGTGAGTGGAGTATTGCACAGAGGGGATGACGGTGGGCTGATAATTCGTGAGTGGATTATTGCACAGAGCGGAGGACAGTAGGCTGATAATTGGTGAGTGGAGTATTGCATGGAGGAGAGAACGGTAGGCTGATAATTGGTGAGTGGAGTATTTCACAGAGGCGAGGACAGTGGTCTGATAATTGTTGAGTGTAGTATTGCACAGAGGGGAGCATGGTAGGCTGTTTATTGGTGAGTGGAGTATTGTACGGAGGGGAGGACGGTAGGCTGATAATTGGTGAGTGGAGTATTGTACGGAGGCGAGGACTGTATGCTGATAAATGGTCAGTGGAGTATTGCAAGAAAGGGAGGACGGTAGGCTGATAATTGGTGCGCGGAGTATTGCACGGAGTGGAGGACGGCAGGCTGATAATTTGAGAGTGGAGTATTGTACGGAGGCGAGGACGGTAGGCAGATAATTGGTGAGCGGAGTATTGCACAGAAGGGAGGACGGTAGGCTGATAATTGGTAAGTGGAGTATTGCACGGAGGGGAGTACAGTGGTCTGATAATTGTTGAGTGTAGTATTGAACAGAGTGGAGGATGGTGGGCTGATAATTAGTGAGTGAAGTGTTGCACGGAGGGGGGTACGGTAGGCTGATAATTGGTGAGTGTAGTATTGCACGGAGCAGAGTACAGTGGGCAGATAATTGGTGAGTGGAGTATTGTATGGAGGGGAGGACGGTATGCTGATAATCGGTGAGCGGAGTATTGCACGGAGTGGAGGACGGCAGGCTGATAATTGACAAGTGGAGTATTGTACGGAGGCGAGGACGGTAGGCAGATAATTGGTGAGCGGAGTATTGCACGGAGGGGAGGACGGTAGGCTGATAATTTGTGTGTGGAGTATTGCACAGAGGGGAGCACGGTAGGCTGTTAATTGGTGATTGGAGTATTGCACGGAGGGAAGGATGGTAGGCTGATAATTGGTGACTGGAGTATTGCACGCAGGGGAGGAGTAGGCTGATAATTTGTGAGCGGTGTATTGCATGGAGTGGAGGACGGTAGGCTGATAATTGGTGAGAGCAGTATTGCACGGAGGGGAGGACGGTAGGCTGATAATTGGTGAGTGGGGTATTGCAAGGAGGGGTGGACGGTAGGCTGATTATTGGTGAGTGGAGTATTGTACGGAGGGGAGGACGGTAGTGTGATAATTACTTTGTGGAGTATTGCACAGAGGGGAGGACTGTAGGCTGATATTTGGTGAGTGGATTATTGCATGGAGTGGAGGACGGTAGGCTGATAATTGGTGAGTGGAGTATTGCACAGAGGGGAGTATAGTGGGCTGATAATTGTTGAGTGGATTATTGCACAGAGGGGAATACAGTGGTCTGATAACTGTTGAGTGGATTATTGCACAGAGGGGAGGATGGTAGGCTGATAATTGTTGAGTGGAGTGTTGCACGGAGGGGAGGACGGTAGGCTGATAATTGTTGAGTGGAGTATTGCAAGGAGGGGAGGACGGTAAGCTGATAATTGGTGAGTGGTGTATTGATCGGAAGGGAGTACGGTACGCTTATAATTGGTGAGTGGATTATTGCACGAAGGGGAGGACAGTGGGCTGATAATTGGTGAGTGGAGTATTGCACGGAGGGGAGGACGGTAGGCTGATAATTGTTGAGTGGAGTATTGTACGGAGGCGAGGAGGGTAGGCTGATAATTGGTAAGCGGAGTATTGCACGGAGGGGAGGACGGTAGGCTGATAGTTGGTGAGCGTAGTATTGCACGGAGCGGAGTACAGTGGGCTGATAATTAGTGAGTGGAATATTGCACAGAGTGGATGACGGTGGGCTGATAATTCGTGAGTGGATTATTGCACCGAGCGGCGGATGGTAGGCTGATAATTGCTGAGTGGAGTATTTCACAGAGGGGAGGTCAGTGCGCTGATAATTGGTGAGTGGAGTATTGCACGGAGGGGAGGACGGTAGGCTGATAATTGGTGAGTGGAGTATTGTACGGAGGCGAGGACGGTATGCTGATAAATGGTCAGTGGAGTATTGCAAGGAAGGGAGGACGGTTGGCTGATAATTGGTGCGCGGAGTATTGCACGGAGTGGAGGACGGCAGGCTGATAATTTGTGAGTGGAGTATTGTACGGAGGCGAGGACAGTAGGCAGATAATTGGTGAGAGGAGTATTGCACAACGGGGAGGATGGTAGGCTGATAGTTGGTGAGCGTAGTATTGCACGGAGTGGAGTACAGTGGACTGATAATTGGTGAGCAGAGTATTGCACGGAGTGGAGAATGGTAGGCTGTTAATTGGTGACTGGTGTATTGCCGGGAGGGGAAGGCGGTATGCTGATAATTGGTGAGGGTAGTATTGTACGGAGGGGATGCCGGTAGGCTGATAATTTGTGTGTGGAGTATTGCACAGAGGGGAGGATGGTAGGCTGTTAATTGGTGAGTGGCGTATTGCACGGAGTGGAGGACGGTAAGCTGATAATTGGTGAGCGGAGTATTGCACGGAGGGGAGGAGTAGGCTGATAATTGGTGAGTGTAGTATTGCACGGAGGGGAGGATGGTAGGCTGATAATTGGTGAGTGTAGTATTGCACGGAGGGGAGGACGGTAGGCTGATAATTGGTGAGTGGATTATTTCACAGAGGGGAGGACAGTAGGCTGATAATTGGTGAGTGGAGTATTGTACGGAGTGGAGGACGGTGGGCTGATAATTGGTGAGTGTAGTATTGTACGGTTTGGAGGAGCTAGGCTGATAATTGGTGAGTGGAGTATTGCCCGGAGTAGAGGACAGTAGGCTGATAATTGGTGAGTGGAGTATTGTATGGAGGGGAGTTCGGTAGGCTGATAATTTGTGAGTGGAGTATTGCACAGAGGGGAGGACGGTAGGCTGATAATTGATGAGTGGAGTATTGCACAGAGGGGATGACGGTGGGCTGATAATTCGTGAGTGGATTATTGCACAGAGCGGAGGACAGTAGGCTGATAATTGGTGAGTGGAGTATTGCATGCAGGAGAGAACGGTAGGCTGATAATTGGTGAGTGGAGTATTTCACAGAGGCGAGGACAGTGGGTTGATAATTGGTGAGTGGATTATTGCACAGAGGGGAGTACAGTGGTCTGATAATTTTTGAGTGTAGTATTGAACAGAGGGGAGCATGGTAGGCTGTTTATTGGTGAGTGGAGTATTGTACGGAGGGGAGGACAGTAGGCTGATAATTGGTGAGTGGAGTATTGTACGGAGGGGAGTTCGGTAGGCTGATAATTTGTGAGTGGAGTTTTGCACAGAGGGGAGGACGGTAGGCTGATAATTGATGAGTGTAGTATTGTACGGAGGCGAGGACGGTAGGCAGATAATTGGTGAGCGGAGTATTGCACAGAGGGGAGGACGGTAGGCTGATAATTCGTGAGTGGATTATTGCACCGAGCGGCGGACGGTAGGCTGATAATTGCTGAGTGGAGTATTTCACAGAGGGGAGGACAGTGCGCTGATAATTGGTGAGTGGAGTATTGCACGGAGGGGAGGACGGTAGGCTGATAATTGGTGAGTTGAGTATTGTACGGAGGCTAGAACGGTAGGCAGATAATTTATGAGTGGAGTATTGTACGGAGGTGAGGTCGGTAGGCTGATAATTGGTGAGTGGAGTATTGTACGGAGGCGAGGACGGTATGCTGATAAATGGTCAGTGGAGTATTGCAAGGAAGGGAGGACGGTTGGCTGATAATTGGTGCGCGGAGTATTGCACGGAGTGGAGGACGGCAGGATGATAATTTGTGAGTGGAGTATTGTACGGAGGCGAGGACAGTAGGCAGATAATTGGTGAGCGGAGTATTGCACAGAGGGGAGGACGGTAGGCTGATAGTTGGTGAGCGTAGTATTGCACGGAGTGGAGTACAGTGGACTGATAATTGGTGAGTGAGTATTGCACGGAGTGGAGAATGATAGGCTGTTAATTGGTGACTGGTGTATTGCCGGGAGGGGAAGGCGGTATGCTGATAATTGGTGAGGGTAGTATTGTACGGAGGGGAGGCCGGTAGGCTGTTAATTGGTAAGTGGAGTATTGCACGGAGTGGAGGACGGTAAGCTGATAATTGGTGAGCGGAGTATTGCACAGAAGGGAGGACGGTAGGCTGATAATTGGTGAGTGTAGTATTGCACGGAGCAGAGTACAGTGGGCAGATAATTGGTGAGTGGAGTATTGTATGGAGGGGAGGACGGTATGCTGATAATCGGTGAGCGGAGTATTGCACGGAGTGGAGAACGGCAGGCTGATAATTGACAAGTGGAGTATTGCACGGAGGCGAGGACGGTAGGCAGATAATTGGTGAGCGGAGTATTGCACGGAGGGGAGGACGGTAGGCTGATAATTTGTGTGTGGATTATTGCACAGAGGGGAGGACGGTAGGCTGTTAATTGGTGATTGGAGTATTGCACGGAGGGAAGGATGGTAGGCTGATAATTGGTGACTGGAGTATTGCACGCAGGGGAGGAGTAGGCTGATAATTTGTGAGCGGTGTAATGCATGGAGTGGAGGACGGTATGCTGATAATCGGTGAGCGGAGTATTGCACGGAGGGGAGGACGGTAGGCTGATAATTGGTGAGTGGGGTATTGCAAGGAGGGGTGGACGGTAGGCTGATTATTGGTGAGTGGAGTATTGTATGGAGGGGAGGACGGTAGTGTGATAATTACTTTGTGGAGTATTGCACAGAGTGGAGGACGGTAGGCTGATAATTGGTGAGTGGAGTATTGCACAGAGGGGAGTATAGTGGGCTGATAATTGTTGAGTGGATTATTGCACAGAGGGGAATACAGTGGTCTGATAACTGTTGAGTGGATTATTGCACAGAGGGGAGGATGGTAGGCTGATAATTGTTGAGTGGAGTGTTGCACGGAGGGGAGGACGGTAGGCTGATAATTGTTGAGTGGAGTATTGCAAGTAGGGGAGGACGGTAGGCTGATAATTGGTGAGTGGTGTATTGATCGGAAGGGAGTACGGTACGCTTATAATTGGTGAGTGGATTATTGCACGAAGGGGAGGACAGTGGGCTGATAATTGGTGAGTGGAGTATTGCACGGAGGGGAGGACGGTAGGCTGATAATTGTTGAGTGGAGTATTGTACGGAGGCGAGGAGGGTAGGCTGATAATTGGTAAGCGGAGTATTGCACGGAGGGGAGGACGGTAGGCTGATAGTTGGTGAGCGTAGTATTGCACGGAGCGGAGTACAGTGGGCTGATAATTAGTGAGTGGAATATTGCACAGAGTGGATGACGGTGGGCTGATAATTCGTGAGTGGATTATTGCACCGAGCGGCGGACGGTAGGCTGATAATTGCTGAGTGGAGTATTTCACAGAGGGGAGGACAGTGCGCTGATAATTGGTGAGTGGAGTATTGCACGGAGGGGAGGACGGTAGGCTGATAATTGGTGAGTGGAGTATTGTACGGAGGCGAGGACGGTATGCTGATAAATGGTCAGTGCAGTATTGCAAGGAAGGGAGGACGGTTGGCTGATAATTGGTGAGTGGAGTATTGTACGGAGGCGAGGACGGTAGACAGATAATTGGTGAGTGGAGTATTGTACGGAGGCGAGTACGGTAGGCAGATAATTGGTGAGCGGAGTATTGCACAGAGGGGAGGATGGTAGGCTGATAATTGGTAAGTGGAGTATTGCACGGACGGGAGAACGGTAGGCTGATAGTTGGTGAGCGTAGTATTGCACGGAGTGGAGTACAGTGGACTGATAATTGGTGTGCGGAGTATTGCACGGAGTGGAGAATGGTAGGCTGTTAATTGGTGACTGGTGTATTGCCGGGAGTTGAGGGCGGTAGGCTGATAATAGTTGAGGGTAGTATTGTACGGAGGGGAGGCCGGAAGGCTGATAATTTGTGTGTGGAGTATTGCACAGAGGGGAGGATGGTAGGCTGTTAATTGGTGAGTGGAGTATTGCACGGAGTGGAGGACGGTTGCTGATAATTGGTGAGCGGAGTATTGCACGGAGGGGAGGAGTAGGCTGATAATTGGTGAGCGGAGCATTGCACGGAGTGGAGGATGGTAGGCTGATAATTGGTGAGTGTAGTATTGCACGGAGGGGAGGATGGTAGGCTGATAATTGGTGAGTGGTGTATTGCACAGAGTGGAGGACGGTGGGCTGATAATTGGTGAGTGTAGTATTGTACGGTTTGGAGGAGCTAGGCTGATAATTGGTGAGTGGAGTATTGCCCGGAGTAGAGGACAGTAGGCTGAAAATTGGTGAGTGGAGTATTGTACGGAGGGGAGTTCGGTAGGCTGATAATTTGTGAGTGGAGTATTGCACAGAGGGGAGGACGGTAGGCTGATAATTGATGAGTGGAGTATTGTACGGAGGCGAGGACGGTAGGCAGATAATTGGTGAGCGGAGTATTGCACAGAGGGGAGGACGGTAGGCTGATAATTGGTAGGTGGGGTATTGTACGGAGGGGAGGACCGTAGGCTGATAGTTGGTGAGTGTAGTATTGCACAGTGTGGAGGACGAGGGCTGATAATTGGTGAGTGGAGTATTGCACAGAGGGGATGACGGTGGGCTGATAATTCGTGAGTGGATTATTGCACAGAGCGGAGGACAGTAGGCTGATAATTGGTGAGTGGAGTATTGCATGGAGGAGAGAACGGTAGGCTGATAATTGGTGAGTGGAGTATTTCACAGAGGCGAGGACAGTGGTCTGATAATTGTTGAGTGTAGTATTGCACAGAGGGGAGCATGGTAGGCTGTTTATTGGTGAGTGGAGTATTGTACGGAGGGGAGGACGGTAGGCTGATAATTGGTGAGTGGAGTATTGTACGGAGGCGAGGACTGTATGCTGATAAATGGTCAGTGGAGTATTGCAAGAAAGGGAGGACGGTAGGCTGATAATTGGTGCGCGGAGTATTGCACGGAGTGGAGGACGGCAGGCTGATAATTTGAGAGTGGAGTATTGTACGGAGGCGAGGACGGTAGGCAGATAATTGGTGAGCGGAGTATTGCACAGAAGGGAGGACGGTAGGCTGATAATTGGTAAGTGGAGTATTGCACGGAGGGGAGTACAGTGGTCTGATAATTGTTGAGTGTAGTATTGAACAGAGTGGAGGATGGTGGGCTGATAATTAGTGAGTGAAGTGTTGCACGGAGGGGGGTACGGTAGGCTGATAATTGGTGAGTGTAGTATTGCACGGAGCAGAGTACAGTGGGCAGATAATTGGTGAGTGGAGTATTGTATGGAGGGGAGGACGGTATGCTGATAATCGGTGAGCGGAGTATTGCACGGAGTGGAGGACGGCAGGCTGATAATTGACAAGTGGAGTATTGTACGGAGGCGAGGACGGTAGGCAGATAATTGGTGAGCGGAGTATTGCACGGAGGGGAGGACGGTAGGCTGATAATTTGTGTGTGGAGTATTGCACAGAGGGGAGCACGGTAGGCTGTTAATTGGTGATTGGAGTATTGCACGGAGGGAAGGATGGTAGGCTGATAATTGGTGACTGGAGTATTGCACGCAGGGGAGGAGTAGGCTGATAATTTGTGAGCGGTGTATTGCATGGAGTGGAGGACGGTAGGCTGATAATTGGTGAGAGCAGTATTGCACGGAGGGGAGGACGGTAGGCTGATAATTGGTGAGTGGGGTATTGCAAGGAGGGGTGGACGGTAGGCTGATTATTGGTGAGTGGAGTATTGTACGGAGGGGAGGACGGTAGTGTGATAATTACTTTGTGGAGTATTGCACAGAGGGGAGGACTGTAGGCTGATATTTGGTGAGTGGATTATTGCATGGAGTGGAGGACGGTAGGCTGATAATTGGTGAGTGGAGTATTGCACAGAGGGGAGTATAGTGGGCTGATAATTGTTGAGTGGATTATTGCACAGAGGGGAATACAGTGGTCTGATAACTGTTGAGTGGATTATTGCACAGAGGGGAGGATGGTAGGCTGATAATTGTTGAGTGGAGTGTTGCACGGAGGGGAGGACGGTAGGCTGATAATTGTTGAGTGGAGTATTGCAAGGAGGGGAGGACGGTAAGCTGATAATTGGTGAGTGGTGTATTGATCGGAAGGGAGTACGGTACGCTTATAATTGGTGAGTGGATTATTGCACGAAGGGGAGGACAGTGGGCTGATAATTGGTGAGTGGAGTATTGCACGGAGGGGAGGACGGTAGGCTGATAATTGTTGAGTGGAGTATTGTACGGAGGCGAGGAGGGTAGGCTGATAATTGGTAAGCGGAGTATTGCACGGAGGGGAGGACGGTAGGCTGATAGTTGGTGAGCGTAGTATTGCACGGAGCGGAGTACAGTGGGCTGATAATTAGTGAGTGGAATATTGCACAGAGTGGATGACGGTGGGCTGATAATTCGTGAGTGGATTATTGCACCGAGCGGCGGATGGTAGGCTGATAATTGCTGAGTGGAGTATTTCACAGAGGGGAGGTCAGTGCGCTGATAATTGGTGAGTGGAGTATTGCACGGAGGGGAGGACGGTAGGCTGATAATTGGTGAGTGGAGTATTGTACGGAGGCGAGGACGGTATGCTGATAAATGGTCAGTGGAGTATTGCAAGGAAGGGAGGACGGTTGGCTGATAATTGGTGCGCGGAGTATTGCACGGAGTGGAGGACGGCAGGCTGATAATTTGTGAGTGGAGTATTGTACGGAGGCGAGGACAGTAGGCAGATAATTGGTGAGAGGAGTATTGCACAACGGGGAGGATGGTAGGCTGATAGTTGGTGAGCGTAGTATTGCACGGAGTGGAGTACAGTGGACTGATAATTGGTGAGCAGAGTATTGCACGGAGTGGAGAATGGTAGGCTGTTAATTGGTGACTGGTGTATTGCCGGGAGGGGAAGGCGGTATGCTGATAATTGGTGAGGGTAGTATTGTACGGAGGGGATGCCGGTAGGCTGATAATTTGTGTGTGGAGTATTGCACAGAGGGGAGGATGGTAGGCTGTTAATTGGTGAGTGGCGTATTGCACGGAGTGGAGGACGGTAAGCTGATAATTGGTGAGCGGAGTATTGCACGGAGGGGAGGAGTAGGCTGATAATTGGTGAGTGTAGTATTGCACGGAGGGGAGGATGGTAGGCTGATAATTGGTGAGTGTAGTATTGCACGGAGGGGAGGACGGTAGGCTGATAATTGGTGAGTGGATTATTTCACAGAGGGGAGGACAGTAGGCTGATAATTGGTGAGTGGAGTATTGTACGGAGTGGAGGACGGTGGGCTGATAATTGGTGAGTGTAGTATTGTACGGTTTGGAGGAGCTAGGCTGATAATTGGTGAGTGGAGTATTGCCCGGAGTAGAGGACAGTAGGCTGATAATTGGTGAGTGGAGTATTGTATGGAGGGGAGTTCGGTAGGCTGATAATTTGTGAGTGGAGTATTGCACAGAGGGGAGGACGGTAGGCTGATAATTGATGAGTGGAGTATTGCACAGAGGGGATGACGGTGGGCTGATAATTCGTGAGTGGATTATTGCACAGAGCGGAGGACAGTAGGCTGATAATTGGTGAGTGGAGTATTGCATGCAGGAGAGAACGGTAGGCTGATAATTGGTGAGTGGAGTATTTCACAGAGGCGAGGACAGTGGGTTGATAATTGGTGAGTGGATTATTGCACAGAGGGGAGTACAGTGGTCTGATAATTTTTGAGTGTAGTATTGAACAGAGGGGAGCATGGTAGGCTGTTTATTGGTGAGTGGAGTATTGTACGGAGGGGAGGACAGTAGGCTGATAATTGGTGAGTGGAGTATTGTACGGAGGGGAGTTCGGTAGGCTGATAATTTGTGAGTGGAGTTTTGCACAGAGGGGAGGACGGTAGGCTGATAATTGATGAGTGTAGTATTGTACGGAGGCGAGGACGGTAGGCAGATAATTGGTGAGCGGAGTATTGCACAGAGGGGAGGACGGTAGGCTGATAATTCGTGAGTGGATTATTGCACCGAGCGGCGGACGGTAGGCTGATAATTGCTGAGTGGAGTATTTCACAGAGGGGAGGACAGTGCGCTGATAATTGGTGAGTGGAGTATTGCACGGAGGGGAGGACGGTAGGCTGATAATTGGTGAGTTGAGTATTGTACGGAGGCTAGAACGGTAGGCAGATAATTTATGAGTGGAGTATTGTACGGAGGTGAGGTCGGTAGGCTGATAATTGGTGAGTGGAGTATTGTACGGAGGCGAGGACGGTATGCTGATAAATGGTCAGTGGAGTATTGCAAGGAAGGGAGGACGGTTGGCTGATAATTGGTGCGCGGAGTATTGCACGGAGTGGAGGACGGCAGGATGATAATTTGTGAGTGGAGTATTGTACGGAGGCGAGGACAGTAGGCAGATAATTGGTGAGCGGAGTATTGCACAGAGGGGAGGACGGTAGGCTGATAGTTGGTGAGCGTAGTATTGCACGGAGTGGAGTACAGTGGACTGATAATTGGTGAGTGAGTATTGCACGGAGTGGAGAATGATAGGCTGTTAATTGGTGACTGGTGTATTGCCGGGAGGGGAAGGCGGTATGCTGATAATTGGTGAGGGTAGTATTGTACGGAGGGGAGGCCGGTAGGCTGTTAATTGGTAAGTGGAGTATTGCACGGAGTGGAGGACGGTAAGCTGATAATTGGTGAGCGGAGTATTGCACAGAAGGGAGGACGGTAGGCTGATAATTGGTGAGTGTAGTATTGCACGGAGCAGAGTACAGTGGGCAGATAATTGGTGAGTGGAGTATTGTATGGAGGGGAGGACGGTATGCTGATAATCGGTGAGCGGAGTATTGCACGGAGTGGAGAACGGCAGGCTGATAATTGACAAGTGGAGTATTGCACGGAGGCGAGGACGGTAGGCAGATAATTGGTGAGCGGAGTATTGCACGGAGGGGAGGACGGTAGGCTGATAATTTGTGTGTGGATTATTGCACAGAGGGGAGGACGGTAGGCTGTTAATTGGTGATTGGAGTATTGCACGGAGGGAAGGATGGTAGGCTGATAATTGGTGACTGGAGTATTGCACGCAGGGGAGGAGTAGGCTGATAATTTGTGAGCGGTGTAATGCATGGAGTGGAGGACGGTATGCTGATAATCGGTGAGCGGAGTATTGCACGGAGGGGAGGACGGTAGGCTGATAATTGGTGAGTGGGGTATTGCAAGGAGGGGTGGACGGTAGGCTGATTATTGGTGAGTGGAGTATTGTATGGAGGGGAGGACGGTAGTGTGATAATTACTTTGTGGAGTATTGCACAGAGTGGAGGACGGTAGGCTGATAATTGGTGAGTGGAGTATTGCACAGAGGGGAGTATAGTGGGCTGATAATTGTTGAGTGGATTATTGCACAGAGGGGAATACAGTGGTCTGATAACTGTTGAGTGGATTATTGCACAGAGGGGAGGATGGTAGGCTGATAATTGTTGAGTGGAGTGTTGCACGGAGGGGAGGACGGTAGGCTGATAATTGTTGAGTGGAGTATTGCAAGTAGGGGAGGACGGTAGGCTGATAATTGGTGAGTGGTGTATTGATCGGAAGGGAGTACGGTACGCTTATAATTGGTGAGTGGATTATTGCACGAAGGGGAGGACAGTGGGCTGATAATTGGTGAGTGGAGTATTGCACGGAGGGGAGGACGGTAGGCTGATAATTGTTGAGTGGAGTATTGTACGGAGGCGAGGAGGGTAGGCTGATAATTGGTAAGCGGAGTATTGCACGGAGGGGAGGACGGTAGGCTGATAGTTGGTGAGCGTAGTATTGCACGGAGCGGAGTACAGTGGGCTGATAATTAGTGAGTGGAATATTGCACAGAGTGGATGACGGTGGGCTGATAATTCGTGAGTGGATTATTGCACCGAGCGGCGGACGGTAGGCTGATAATTGCTGAGTGGAGTATTTCACAGAGGGGAGGACAGTGCGCTGATAATTGGTGAGTGGAGTATTGCACGGAGGGGAGGACGGTAGGCTGATAATTGGTGAGTGGAGTATTGTACGGAGGCGAGGACGGTATGCTGATAAATGGTCAGTGCAGTATTGCAAGGAAGGGAGGACGGTTGGCTGATAATTGGTGAGTGGAGTATTGTACGGAGGCGAGGACGGTAGACAGATAATTGGTGAGTGGAGTATTGTACGGAGGCGAGTACGGTAGGCAGATAATTGGTGAGCGGAGTATTGCACAGAGGGGAGGATGGTAGGCTGATAATTGGTAAGTGGAGTATTGCACGGACGGGAGAACGGTAGGCTGATAGTTGGTGAGCGTAGTATTGCACGGAGTGGAGTACAGTGGACTGATAATTGGTGTGCGGAGTATTGCACGGAGTGGAGAATGGTAGGCTGTTAATTGGTGACTGGTGTATTGCCGGGAGTTGAGGGCGGTAGGCTGATAATAGTTGAGGGTAGTATTGTACGGAGGGGAGGCCGGAAGGCTGATAATTTGTGTGTGGAGTATTGCACAGAGGGGAGGATGGTAGGCTGTTAATTGGTGAGTGGAGTATTGCACGGAGTGGAGGACGGTTGCTGATAATTGGTGAGCGGAGTATTGCACGGAGGGGAGGAGTAGGCTGATAATTGGTGAGCGGAGCATTGCACGGAGTGGAGGATGGTAGGCTGATAATTGGTGAGTGTAGTATTGCACGGAGGGGAGGATGGTAGGCTGATAATTGGTGAGTGGTGTATTGCACAGAGTGGAGGACGGTGGGCTGATAATTGGTGAGTGTAGTATTGTACGGTTTGGAGGAGCTAGGCTGATAATTGGTGAGTGGAGTATTGCCCGGAGTAGAGGACAGTAGGCTGAAAATTGGTGAGTGGAGTATTGTACGGAGGGGAGTTCGGTAGGCTGATAATTTGTGAGTGGAGTATTGCACAGAGGGGAGGACGGTAGGCTGATAATTGATGAGTGGAGTATTGTACGGAGGCGAGGACGGTAGGCAGATAATTGGTGAGCGGAGTATTGCACAGAGGGGAGGACGGTAGGCTGATAATTGGTAGGTGGGGTATTGTACGGAGGGGAGGACCGTAGGCTGATAGTTGGTGAGTGTAGTATTGCACAGTGTGGAGGACGAGGGCTGATAATTGGTGAGTGGAGTATTGCACAGAGGGGATGACGGTGGGCTGATAATTCGTGAGTGGATTATTGCACAGAGCGGAGGACAGTAGGCTGATAATTGGTGAGTGGAGTATTGCATGGAGGAGAGAACGGTAGGCTGATAATTGGTGAGTGGAGTATTTCACAGAGGCGAGGACAGTGGTCTGATAATTGTTGAGTGTAGTATTGCACAGAGGGGAGCATGGTAGGCTGTTTATTGGTGAGTGGAGTATTGTACGGAGGGGAGGACGGTAGGCTGATAATTGGTGAGTGGAGTATTGTACGGAGGCGAGGACTGTATGCTGATAAATGGTCAGTGGAGTATTGCAAGAAAGGGAGGACGGTAGGCTGATAATTGGTGCGCGGAGTATTGCACGGAGTGGAGGACGGCAGGCTGATAATTTGAGAGTGGAGTATTGTACGGAGGCGAGGACGGTAGGCAGATAATTGGTGAGCGGAGTATTGCACAGAAGGGAGGACGGTAGGCTGATAATTGGTAAGTGGAGTATTGCACGGAGGGGAGTACAGTGGTCTGATAATTGTTGAGTGTAGTATTGAACAGAGTGGAGGATGGTGGGCTGATAATTAGTGAGTGAAGTGTTGCACGGAGGGGGGTACGGTAGGCTGATAATTGGTGAGTGTAGTATTGCACGGAGCAGAGTACAGTGGGCAGATAATTGGTGAGTGGAGTATTGTATGGAGGGGAGGACGGTATGCTGATAATCGGTGAGCGGAGTATTGCACGGAGTGGAGGACGGCAGGCTGATAATTGACAAGTGGAGTATTGTACGGAGGCGAGGACGGTAGGCAGATAATTGGTGAGCGGAGTATTGCACGGAGGGGAGGACGGTAGGCTGATAATTTGTGTGTGGAGTATTGCACAGAGGGGAGCACGGTAGGCTGTTAATTGGTGATTGGAGTATTGCACGGAGGGAAGGATGGTAGGCTGATAATTGGTGACTGGAGTATTGCACGCAGGGGAGGAGTAGGCTGATAATTTGTGAGCGGTGTATTGCATGGAGTGGAGGACGGTAGGCTGATAATTGGTGAGAGCAGTATTGCACGGAGGGGAGGACGGTAGGCTGATAATTGGTGAGTGGGGTATTGCAAGGAGGGGTGGACGGTAGGCTGATTATTGGTGAGTGGAGTATTGTACGGAGGGGAGGACGGTAGTGTGATAATTACTTTGTGGAGTATTACACAGAGGGGAGGACTGTAGGCTGATATTTGGTGAGTGGATTATTGCATGGAGTGGAGGACGGTAGGCTGATAATTGGTGAGTGGAGTATTGCACAGAGGGGAGTATAGTGGGCTGATAATTGTTGAGTGGATTATTGCACAGAGGGGAATACAGTGGTCTGATAACTGTTGAGTGGATTATTGCACAGAGGGGAGGATGGTAGGCTGATAATTGTTGAGTGGAGTGTTGCACGGAGGGGAGGACGGTAGGCTGATAATTGTTGAGTGGAGTATTGCAAGGAGGGGAGGACGGTAAGCTGATAATTGGTGAGTGGTGTATTGATCGGAAGGGAGTACGGTACGCTTATAATTGGTGAGTGGATTATTGCACGAAGGGGAGGACAGTGGGCTGATAATTGGTGAGTGGAGTATTGCACGGAGGGGAGGACGGTAGGCTGATAATTGTTGAGTGGAGTATTGTACGGAGGCGAGGAGGGTAGGCTGATAATTGGTAAGCGGAGTATTGCACGGAGGGGAGGACGGTAGGCTGATAGTTGGTGAGCGTAGTATTGCACGGAGCGGAGTACAGTGGGCTGATAATTAGTGAGTGGAATATTGCACAGAGTGGATGACGGTGGGCTGATAATTCGTGAGTGGATTATTGCACCGAGCGGCGGATGGTAGGCTGATAATTGCTGAGTGGAGTATTTCACAGAGGGGAGGTCAGTGCGCTGATAATTGGTGAGTGGAGTATTGCACGGAGGGGAGGACGGTAGGCTGATAATTGGTGAGTGGAGTATTGTACGGAGGCGAGGACGGTATGCTGATAAATGGTCAGTGGAGTATTGCAAGGAAGGGAGGACGGTTGGCTGATAATTGGTGCGCGGAGTATTGCACGGAGTGGAGGACGGCAGGCTGATAATTTGTGAGTGGAGTATTGTACGGAGGCGAGGACAGTAGGCAGATAATTGGTGAGAGGAGTATTGCACAACGGGGAGGATGGTAGGCTGATAGTTGGTGAGCGTAGTATTGCACGGAGTGGAGTACAGTGGACTGATAATTGGTGAGCAGAGTATTGCACGGAGTGGAGAATGGTAGGCTGTTAATTGGTGACTGGTGTATTGCCGGGAGGGGAAGGCGGTATGCTGATAATTGGTGAGGGTAGTATTGTACGGAGGGGATGCCGGTAGGCTGATAATTTGTGTGTGGAGTATTGCACAGAGGGGAGGATGGTAGGCTGTTAATTGGTGAGTGGCGTATTGCACGGAGTGGAGGACGGTAAGCTGATAATTGGTGAGCGGAGTATTGCACGGAGGGGAGGAGTAGGCTGATAATTGGTGAGTGTAGTATTGCACGGAGGGGAGGATGGTAGGCTGATAATTGGTGAGTGTAGTATTGCACGGAGGGGAGGACGGTAGGCTGATAATTGGTGAGTGGATTATTTCACAGAGGGGAGGACAGTAGGCTGATAATTGGTGAGTGGAGTATTGTACGGAGTGGAGGACGGTGGGCTGATAATTGGTGAGTGTAGTATTGTACGGTTTGGAGGAGCTAGGCTGATAATTGGTGAGTGGAGTATTGCCCGGAGTAGAGGACAGTAGGCTGATAATTGGTGAGTGGAGTATTGTACGGAGGGGAGTTCGGTAGGCTGATAATTTGTGAGTGGAGTATTGCACAGAGGGGAGGACGGTAGGCTGATAATTGATGAGTGGAGTATTGCACAGAGGGGATGACGGTGGGCTGATAATTCGTGAGTGGATTATTGCACAGAGCGGAGGACAGTAGGCTGATAATTGGTGAGTGGAGTATTGCATGCAGGAGAGAACGGTAGGCTGATAATTGGTGAGTGGAGTATTTCACAGAGGCGAGGACAGTGGGTTGATAATTGGTGAGTGGATTATTGCACAGAGGGGAGTACAGTGGTCTGATAATTTTTGAGTGTAGTATTGAACAGAGGGGAGCATGGTAGGCTGTTTATTGGTGAGTGGAGTATTGTACGGAGGGGAGGACAGTAGGCTGATAATTGGTGAGTGGAGTATTGTACGGAGGGGAGTTCGGTAGGCTGATAATTTGTGAGTGGAGTTTTGCACAGAGGGGAGGACGGTAGGCTGATAATTGATGAGTGTAGTATTGTACGGAGGCGAGGACGGTAGGCAGATAATTGGTGAGCGGAGTATTGCACAGAGGGGAGGACGGTAGGCTGATAATTCGTGAGTGGATTATTGCACCGAGCGGCGGACGGTAGGCTGATAATTGCTGAGTGGAGTATTTCACAGAGGGGAGGACAGTGCGCTGATAATTGGTGAGTGGAGTATTGCACGGAGGGGAGGACGGTAGGCTGATAATTGGTGAGTTGAGTATTGTACGGAGGCTAGAACGGTAGGCAGATAATTTATGAGTGGAGTATTGTACGGAGGTGAGGTCGGTAGGCTGATAATTGGTGAGTGGAGTATTGTACGGAGGCGAGGACGGTATGCTGATAAATGGTCAGTGGAGTATTGCAAGGAAGGGAGGACGGTTGGCTGATAATTGGTGCGCGGAGTATTGCACGGAGTGGAGGACGGCAGGATGATAATTTGTGAGTGGAGTATTGTACGGAGGCGAGGACAGTAGGCAGATAATTGGTGAGCGGAGTATTGCACAGAGGGGAGGACGGTAGGCTGATAGTTGGTGAGCGTAGTATTGCACGGAGTGGAGTACAGTGGACTGATAATTGGTGAGTGAGTATTGCACGGAGTGGAGAATGATAGGCTGTTAATTGGTGACTGGTGTATTGCCGGGAGGGGAAGGCGGTATGCTGATAATTGGTGAGGGTAGTATTGTACGGAGGGGAGGCCGGTAGGCTGTTAATTGGTAAGTGGAGTATTGCACGGAGTGGAGGACGGTAAGCTGATAATTGGTGAGCGGAGTATTGCACGGAGGGGAGGAGTAGGCTGATAATTGGTGAGGGTAGTATTGCACGGAGGGGAGGATGGTAGGCTGAAAATTGGTGAGTGTAGTATTGCACGGAGGGGAGGATGGTAGGCTGATAATTGGTGAGTGGAATATTGCACGGAGGGGTGGAGCAGGCTGAGAATTTGTGAGCGGTGTATTGCACGGAGTGGAGGACGGTAGGCTGATAATTTGTGAGAGTAGTATTGTACAGAGGGGAGGACGGTAGTATGATAATTACTTTGTGGAGTATTGCACTGAGGGGAGGACTGTAGGCTGATATTTGGTGAGTGGATTATTGCATGGTGGGGGGGACGGTAGGCTGATAATTGGTGAGTGGAGTATTGCAAGGCAGGGAGGACTGTAGGCTGATAATTTGTGAGTGGAGTATTGCACAGAGTGGGGACGGTTGGCTGATAATTGGGGAGTGGTGTATTGTATGGAGGGTAGTACAGTGATCTGATAATTGGGGAGTGGAGTATTGCATACAGGGGAGTACAGTTGTCTGATAATTGTTGAGTGGATTATTGCACAGAGGGGAGGATGGTAGGCTGATAATTGGTGAGTGGAGTGTTGCACGGAGGGGCAGACGGTAGGCTGATAATTGTTGAGTGGAGTATTGCAAGGAGGGGAGGACGGTAGGCTGATAATTGGTGAGTGGAGTATTGATCGGAGGGGAGTACGGTAGGCTTAAATTGGTGAGTGGATTATTGCACGAAGGGGAGGACAGTGGGCTGATAATTGGTGAGTGGAGTATTGCATGGAGGGGAGGACGGTAGGCTGATAATTGTTGAGTGGAGTATTGTACGGAGGCGAGGACGGTAGGCTGATAATTGGTAAGCGGAGTATTGCACGGAGGGGAGGACGATAGGCTGATAGTTGGTGAGCATAGTATTGCACGGAGCGGAGTACAGTGGACTGATAATTGGTGAGTGGAGTATTGCACGGAGCGGAGAACGGTAGGCTGTTAATTGGTGAGTGGATTATTGCACGGAGTGGAGGACGGTAGGCTGATAATTGGTGAGTGGAGTATTTCACAGAGGGGAGGACAGTAGGCTGATAATTGGTGAGTGGAGTATTGTACGGAGTGGAGGACGGTGGGCTGATAATTGGTGAGTGTAGTATTGTACGGTTTGGAGGAGCTAGGCTGATAATTGGTGAGTGGAGTATTGCCCGGAGTAGAGGACAGTAGGCTGAAAATTGGTGAGTGGAGTATTGTACGGAGGGGAGTTCGGTAGGCTGATAATTTGTGAGTGGAGTATTGCACAGAGGGGAGGACGGTAGGCTGAAATTGATGAGTGGAGTATTGTACGGAGGCGAGGACGGTAGGCAGATAATTGGTGAGCGGAGTATTGCACAGAGGGGAGGACGGTAGGCTGATAATTGGTAGGTGGGGTATTGTACGGAGGGGAGGACCGTAGGCTGATAGTTGGTGAGTGTAGTATTGCACAGTGTGGAGGACGAGGGCTGATAATTGGTGAGTGGAGTATTGCACAGAGGGGATGACGGTGGGCTGATAATTCGTGAGTGGATTATTGCACAGAGCGGAGGACAGTAGGCTGATAATTGGTGAGTGGAGTATTGCATGCAGGAGAGAACGGTAGGCTGATAATTGGTGAGTGGAGTATTTCACAGAGGCGAGGACAGTGGGCTGATAATTGGTGAGTGGATTATTGCACAGAGGGGAGTACAGTGGTCTGATAATTGTTGAGTGTAGTATTGCACAGAGGGGAGCATGGTAGGCTGTTTATTGGTGAGTGGAGTATTGTACGGAGGGGAGGACGGTAGGCTGATAATTGGTGAGTGGAGTATTGTACGGAGGCGAGGACTGTATGCTGATAAATGGTCAGTGGAGTATTGCAAGAAAGGGAGGACGGTAGGCTGATAATTGGTGCGCGGAGTATTGCACGGAGTGGAGGACGGCAGGCTGATAATTTGTGAGTGGAGTATTGTACGGAGGCGAGGACGGTAGGCAGATAATTGGTGAGCGGAGTATTGCACAGAAGGGAGGACGGTAGGCTGATAAATGGTAAGTGGAGTATTGCACGGAGGGGAGTACAGTGGTCTGATAATTGTTGAGTGTAGTATTGAACAGAGTGGAGGATGGTGGGCTGATAATTAGTGAGTGAAGTGTTGCACGGAGGGGGGTACGGTAGGCTGATAATTGGTGAGTGTAGTATTGCACGGAGCGGAGTACAGTGGGCTGATAATTGGTGAGTGGAGTAGTGTATGGAGGGGAGGACGGTATGCTGATAATCGGTGAGCGGAGTATTGCACGGAGTGGAGGACGGCAGGCTGATAATTGACAAGTGGAGTATTGCACGGAGGCGAGGACGGTAGGCAGATAATTGGTGAGCGGAGTATTGCACGGAGGGGAGGACGGTAGGCTGATAATTTGTGTGTGGATTATTGCACAGAGGGGAGGACGGTAGGCTGTTAATTGGTGATTGGAGTATTGCACGGAGGGAAGGATGGTAGGCTGATAATTGGTGACTGGAGTATTGCACGCAGTGGAGGAGTAGGCTGATAATTTGTGAGTGGTGTATTGCATGGAGTGGAGGACGGTAGGCTGATAATTGGTGAGAGCAGTATTGCACGGAGGGGAGGACGGTAGGCTGATAATTGGTGAGTGGAGTATTGCACAGAGGTGAGTATAGTGGGCTGATAATTGTTGAGTGGATTATTGCACAGAGGGGAATACAGTGGTCTGATAACTGTTGAGTGGATTATTGCACAGAGGTGAGGTTGGTAGGCTGATAATTGTTGAGTGGAGTGTTGCACGGAGGGGAGGACGGTAGGCTGATAATTGTTGAGTGGAGTATTGCAAGGAGGGGAGGACGGTAGGCTGATAATTGGTGAGTGGAGTATTGTACGGAGGGGAGGACGGTAGTGTGATAATTACTTTGTGGAGTATTGCACAGAGGGGAGGACGGTAGGCTGATAATTGGTGAGTGGAGTATTGCACAGAGGTGAGTATAGTGGGCTGATAATTGTTGAGTGGATTATTGCACAGAGGGGAATACAGTGGTCTGATAACTGTTGAGTGGATTATTGCACAGAGGTGAGGTTGGTAGGCTGATAATTGTTGAGTGGAGTGTTGCACGGAGGGGAGGACGGTAGGCTGATAATTGTTGAGTGGAGTATTGCAAGGAGGGGAGGACGGTAGGCTGATAATTGGTGAGTGGAGTATTGATCGGAAGGGAGTACGGTACGCTTATAATTGGTGAGTGGATCATTGCACGGAGGGGAGGACAGTGGGCTGATAATTGGTGCGTGGAGTATTGCACGGAGGGGAAGACGTTAGGCTGATAATTGTTGAGTGGAGTATTGTACGGAGGCGAGGACGGTAGGCTGATAATTGGTAAGCGGAGTATTGCACGGAGGGGAGGACGGTAGGCTGATAGTTGGTGAGCGTAGTATTGCACGGAGCGGAGTACAGTGGGCTGATAATTAGTGAGTGGAATATTGCACAGAGTGGATGACGGTGGGCTGATAATTCGTGAGTGGATTACTGCACTGAGCGGCGGACGGTAGGCTGATAATTGCTGAGTGGAGTATTTCACAGAGGGGAGGACAGTGCGCTGATAATTGGTGAGTGGAGTATTGCACGGAGGGGAGGACGGTAGGCTGATAATTGGTGAGTGGAGTATTGTACGGAGGCGAGAACGGTAGGCAGATAATTTATGAGTGGAGTATTGTACGGAGGGGAGGACGGTAGGCTGATAATTGGTGAGTGGAGTATTGTACGGAGGCGAGGACGGTATGCTGATAAATGGTCAGTGGAGTATTGCAAGGAAGGGAGGACGGTTGGCTGATAATTGGTGCGCGGAGTATTGCACGGAGTGGAGGACGGCAGGCTGATAATTTGTGAGTGGAGTATTGTACGGAGGCGACGACAGTAGGCAGATAATTGGTGAGCGGAGTATTGCACAGAGGGGAGGACGGTAGGCTGATAGTTGGTGAGCGTAGTATTGCACGGAGTGGAGTACAGTGGACTGATAATTGGTGAGTGGAGTATTGCACGGAGTGGAGAATGGTAGGCTGTTAATTGGTGACTGGTGTATTGCCGGGAGGGGAAGGTGGTATGCTGATAATTGGTGAGGGTAGTATTGTACGGAGGGGAGGCCGGTAGGCTGATAATTTGTCTGTGGAGTATTGCACAGAGGGGAGGATGGTAGGCTGTTAATTGGTGAGTGGAGTATTGCACGGAGTGGAGGACGGTAAGCTGATAATTGGTGAGCGGAGTATTGCACGGAGGGGAGGAGTAGGCTGATAATTGGTGAGTGTAGTATTGCACGGAGGGGAGGATGGTAGGCTGATAATTGGTGAGTGTAGTATTGCACGGAGGGGAGGATGGTAGGCTGATAATTGGTGAGTGTAGTATTGCACGGAGGGAAGGATGGTAGGCTGATAATTGGTGAGTGGAATATTGCACGGATGGGAGGAGTAGGCTGAGAATTTGTGAGCGGTGTATTGCACGGAGTGGAGGACGGTAGGCTGATAATTTGTGAGAGTAGTATTGTACAGAGGGGAGGACGGTAGTGTGATAATTACTTTGTGGAGTATTGCACTGAGGGGAGGACTGTAGGCTGATATTTGGTGAGTGGATTATTGCATGGTGGGGGGGACGGTAGGCTGATAATTGGTGAGTGGAGTATTGCAAGGCAGGGAGGACTGTAGGCTGATAATTTGTGAGTGGAGTATTGCACAGAGTGGGGACGGTTGGCTGATAATTGGGGAGTGGTGTATTGTATGGAGGGGAGTACAGTGATCTGATAATTGGGGAGTGGAGTATTGCATACAGGGGAGTACAGTTGTCTGATAATTGTTGAGTGGATTATTGCACAGAGGGGAGGATGGTAGGCTGATAATTGTTGAGTGGAATGTTGCACGGAGGGGCGGACGGTAGGCTGATAATTGTTGAGTGGAGTATTGCAAGGAGGGGAGGACGGTAGGCTGATAATTGGTGAGTGGAGTATTGATCGGAGGGGAGTACGGTAGGCTTAAATTGGTGAGTGGATTATTGCACGAAGGGGAGGACAGTGGGCTGATCATTGGTGAGTGGAGTATTGCACGGAGGGGAGGACGGTAGGCTGATAATTGTTGAGTGGAGTATTGTACGGAGGCGAGGACGGTAGGCTGATAATTGGTAAGCGGAGTATTGCACGGAGGGGAGCACGATAGGCTGATAGTTGGTGAGCATAGTATTGCACGGAGCGGAGTACAGTGGACTGATAATTGGTGAGTGGAGTATTGCACGGAGCGGAGAACGGTAGACTGTTAATTGGTGAGTGGATTATTGCACGGAGTGGAGGACGGTAGGCTGATAATTGGTGAGTGGAGTATTTCACATAGGGGAGGACGGTGGGCTGATAATTAGTGAGTGGAGTATTGAACAGAGTGGATGACGGTGGGCTGATAATGCGTGAGTGGATTATTGCACCGAGCGGCGGACGGTAGGCTGATAATTGCTGAGTGGAGTATTTCACGGAGGGGAGGACAGTGGGCTGATAATTGGTGAGTGGAGTATTGCACGGAGGCGAGGACGGTATGCTGATAATTGGTAAGCGGAGTATTGCACGGAGGGGAGGACGGTAGGCTGATAATTGGTGAGTGGATTATTTCACAGAGGGGAGGACAGTAGGCTGATAATTGGTGAGTGGAGTATTGTACGGAGTGGAGGACGGTGGGCTGATAATTGGTGAGTGTAGTATTGTACGGTTTGGAGGAGCTAGGCTGATAATTGGTGAGTGGAGTATTGCCCGGAGTAGAGGACAGTAGGCTGATAATTGGTGAGTGGAGTATTGTACGGAGGGGAGTTCGGTAGGCTGATAATTTGTGAGTGGAGTATTGCACAGAGGGGAGGACGGTAGGCTGATAATTGATGAGTGGAGTATTGCACAGAGGGGATGACGGTGGGCTGATAATTCGTGAGTGGATTATTGCACAGAGCGGAGGACAGTAGGCTGATAATTGGTGAGTGGAGTATTGCATGCAGGAGAGAACGGTAGGCTGATAATTGGTGAGTGGAGTATTTCACAGAGGCGAGGACAGTGGGTTGATAATTGGTGAGTGGATTATTGCACAGAGGGGAGTACAGTGGTCTGATAATTTTTGAGTGTAGTATTGAACAGAGGGGAGCATGGTAGGCTGTTTATTGGTGAGTGGAGTATTGTACGGAGGGGAGGACAGTAGGCTGATAATTGGTGAGTGGAGTATTGTACGGAGGGGAGTTCGGTAGGCTGATAATTTGTGAGTGGAGTTTTGCACAGAGGGGAGGACGGTAGGCTGATAATTGATGAGTGTAGTATTGTACGGAGGCGAGGACGGTAGGCAGATAATTGGTGAGCGGAGTATTGCACAGAGGGGAGGACGGTAGGCTGATAATTCGTGAGTGGATTATTGCACCGAGCGGCGGACGGTAGGCTGATAATTGCTGAGTGGAGTATTTCACAGAGGGGAGGACAGTGCGCTGATAATTGGTGAGTGGAGTATTGCACGGAGGGGAGGACGGTAGGCTGATAATTGGTGAGTTGAGTATTGTACGGAGGCTAGAACGGTAGGCAGATAATTTATGAGTGGAGTATTGTACGGAGGTGAGGTCGGTAGGCTGATAATTGGTGAGTGGAGTATTGTACGGAGGCGAGGACGGTATGCTGATAAATGGTCAGTGGAGTATTGCAAGGAAGGGAGGACGGTTGGCTGATAATTGGTGCGCGGAGTATTGCACGGAGTGGAGGACGGCAGGATGATAATTTGTGAGTGGAGTATTGTACGGAGGCGAGGACAGTAGGCAGATAATTGGTGAGCGGAGTATTGCACAGAGGGGAGGACGGTAGGCTGATAGTTGGTGAGCGTAGTATTGCACGGAGTGGAGTACAGTGGACTGATAATTGGTGAGTGAGTATTGCACGGAGTGGAGAATGATAGGCTGTTAATTGGTGACTGGTGTATTGCCGGGAGGGGAAGGCGGTATGCTGATAATTGGTGAGGGTAGTATTGTACGGAGGGGAGGCCGGTAGGCTGTTAATTGGTAAGTGGAGTATTGCACGGAGTGGAGGACGGTAAGCTGATAATTGGTGAGCGGAGTATTGCACGGAGGGGAGGAGTAGGCTGATAATTGGTGAGGGTAGTATTGCACGGAGGGGAGGATGGTAGGCTGAAAATTGGTGAGTGTAGTATTGCACGGAGGGGAGGATGGTAGACTGATAATTGGTGAGTGGAATATTGCACGGAGGGGTGGAGCAGGCTGAGAATTTGTGAGCGGTGTATTGCACGGAGTGGAGGACGGTAGGCTGATAATTTGTGAGAGTAGTATTGTACAGAGGGGAGGACGGTAGTATGATAATTACTTTGTGGAGTATTGCACTGAGGGGAGGACTGTAGGCTGATATTTGGTGAGTGGATTATTGCATGGTGGGGGGGACGGTAGGCTGATAATTGGTGAGTGGAGTATTGCAAGGCAGGGAGGACTGTAGGCTGATAATTTGTGAGTGGAGTATTGCACAGAGTGGGGACGGTTGGCTGATAATTGGGGAGTGGTGTATTGTATGGAGGGTAGTACAGTGATCTGATAATTGGGGAGTGGAGTATTGCATACAGGGGAGTACAGTTGTCTGATAATTGTTGAGTGGATTATTGCACAGAGGGGAGGATGGTAGGCTGATAATTGGTGAGTGGAGTGTTGCACGGAGGGGCAGACGGTAGGCTGATAATTGTTGAGTGGAGTATTGCAAGGAGGGGAGGACGGTAGGCTGATAATTGGTGAGTGGAGTATTGATCGGAGGGGAGTACGGTAGGCTTAAATTGGTGAGTGGATTATTGCACGAAGGGGAGGACAGTGGGCTGATAATTGGTGAGTGGAGTATTGCATGGAGGGGAGGACGGTAGGCTGATAATTGTTGAGTGGAGTATTGTACGGAGGCGAGGACGGTAGGCTGATAATTGGTAAGCGGAGTATTGCACGGAGGGGAGGACGATAGGCTGATAGTTGGTGAGCATAGTATTGCACGGAGCGGAGTACAGTGGACTGATAATTGGTGAGTGGAGTATTGCACGGAGCGGAGAACGGTAGGCTGTTAATTGGTGAGTGGATTATTGCACGGAGTGGAGGACGGTAGGCTGATAATTGGTGAGTGGAGTATTTCACAGAGGGGAGGACAGTAGGCTGATAATTGGTGAGTGGAGTATTGTACGGAGTGGAGGACGGTGGGCTGATAATTGGTGAGTGTAGTATTGTACGGTTTGGAGGAGCTAGGCTGATAATTGGTGAGTGGAGTATTGCCCGGAGTAGAGGACAGTAGGCTGAAAATTGGTGAGTGGAGTATTGTACGGAGGGGAGTTCGGTAGGCTGATAATTTGTGAGTGGAGTATTGCACAGAGGGGAGGACGGTAGGCTGAAATTGATGAGTGGAGTATTGTACGGAGGCGAGGACGGTAGGCAGATAATTGGTGAGCGGAGTATTGCACAGAGGGGAGGACGGTAGGCTGATAATTGGTAGGTGGGGTATTGTACGGAGGGGAGGACCGTAGGCTGATAGTTGGTGAGTGTAGTATTGCACAGTGTGGAGGACGAGGGCTGATAATTGGTGAGTGGAGTATTGCACAGAGGGGATGACGGTGGGCTGATAATTCGTGAGTGGATTATTGCACAGAGCGGAGGACAGTAGGCTGATAATTGGTGAGTGGAGTATTGCATGCAGGAGAGAACGGTAGGCTGATAATTGGTGAGTGGAGTATTTCACAGAGGCGAGGACAGTGGGCTGATAATTGGTGAGTGGATTATTGCACAGAGGGGAGTACAGTGGTCTGATAATTGTTGAGTGTAGTATTGCACAGAGGGGAGCATGGTAGGCTGTTTATTGGTGAGTGGAGTATTGTACGGAGGGGAGGACGGTAGGCTGATAATTGGTGAGTGGAGTATTGTACGGAGGCGAGGACTGTATGCCTATAAATGGTCAGTGGAGTATTGCAAGAAAGGGAGGACGGTAGGCTGATAATTGGTGCGCGGAGTATTGCACGGAGTGGAGGACGGCAGGCTGATAATTTGTGAGTGGAGTATTGTACGGAGGCGAGGACGGTAGGCAGATAATTGGTGAGCGGAGTATTGCACAGAAGGGAGGACGGTAGGCTGATAAATGGTAAGTGGAGTATTGCACGGAGGGGAGTACAGTGGTCTGATAATTGTTGAGTGTAGTATTGAACAGAGTGGAGGATGGTGGGCTGATAATTAGTGAGTGAAGTGTTGCACGGAGGGGGGTACGGTAGGCTGATAATTGGTGAGTGTAGTATTGCACGGAGCGGAGTACAGTGGGCTGATAATTGGTGAGTGGAGTAGTGTATGGAGGGGAGGACGGTATGCTGATAATCGGTGAGCGGAGTATTGCACGGAGTGGAGGACGGCAGGCTGATAATTGACAAGTGGAGTATTGCACGGAGGCGAGGACGGTAGGCAGATAATTGGTGAGCGGAGTATTGCACGGAGGGGAGGACGGTAGGCTGATAATTTGTGTGTGGATTATTGCACAGAGGGGAGGACGGTAGGCTGTTAATTGGTGATTGGAGTATTGCACGGAGGGAAGGATGGTAGGCTGATAATTGGTGACTGGAGTATTGCACGCAGTGGAGGAGTAGGCTGATAATTTGTGAGTGGTGTATTGCATGGAGTGGAGGACGGTAGGCTGATAATTGGTGAGAGCAGTATTGCACGGAGGGGAGGACGGTAGGCTGATAATTGGTGAGTGGAGTATTGCACAGAGGTGAGTATAGTGGGCTGATAATTGTTGAGTGGATTATTGCACAGAGGGGAATACAGTGGTCTGATAACTGTTGAGTGGATTATTGCACAGAGGTGAGGTTGGTAGGCTGATAATTGTTGAGTGGAGTGTTGCACGGAGGGGAGGACGGTAGGCTGATAATTGTTGAGTGGAGTATTGCAAGGAGGGGAGGACGGTAGGCTTATAATTGGTGAGTGGAGTATTGTACGGAGGGGAGGACGGTAGTGTGATAATTACTTTGTGGAGTATTGCACAGAGGGGAGGACGGTAGGCTGATAATTGGTGAGTGGAGTATTGCACAGAGGTGAGTATAGTGGGCTGATAATTGTTGAGTGGATTATTGCACAGAGGGGAATACAGTGGTCTGATAACTGTTGAGTGGATTATTGCACAGAGGTGAGGTTGGTAGGCTGATAATTGTTGAGTGGAGTGTTGCACGGAGGGGAGGACGGTAGGCTGATAATTGTTGAGTGGAGTATTGCAAGGAGGGGAGGACGGTAGGCTGATAATTGGTGAGTGGAGTATTGATCGGAAGGGAGTACGGTACGCTTATAATTGGTGAGTGGATCATTGCACGAAGGGGAGGACAGTGGGCTGATAATTGGTGCGTGGAGTATTGCACGGAGGGGAAGACGTTAGGCTGATAATTGTTGAGTGGAGTATTGTACGGAGGCGAGGACGGTAGGCTGATAATTGGTAAGCGGAGTATTGCACGGAGGGGAGGACGGTAGGCTGATAGTTGGTGAGCGTAGTATTGCACGGAGCGGAGTACAGTGGGCTGATAATTAGTGAGTGGAATATTGCACAGAGTGGATGACGGTGGGCTGATAATTCGTGAGTGGATTACTGCACTGAGCGGCGGACGGTAGGCTGATAATTGCTGAGTGGAGTATTTCACAGAGGGGAGGACAGTGCGCTGATAATTGGTGAGTGGAGTATTGCACGGAGGGGAGGACGGTAGGCTGATAATTGGTGAGTGGAGTATTGTACGGAGGCGAGAACGGTAGGCAGATAATTTATGAGTGGAGTATTGTACGGAGGGGAGGACGGTAGGCTGATAATTGGTGAGTGGAGTATTGTACGGAGGCGAGGACGGTATGCTGATAAATGGTCAGTGGAGTATTGCAAGGAAGGGAGGACGGTTGGCTGATAATTGGTGCGCGGAGTATTGCACGGAGTGGAGGACGGCAGGCTGATAATTTGTGAGTGGAGTATTGTACGGAGGCGACGACAGTAGGCAGATAATTGGTGAGCGGAGTATTGCACAGAGGGGAGGACGGTAGGCTGATAGTTGGTGAGCGTAGTATTGCACGGAGTGGAGTACAGTGGACTGATAATTGGTGAGTGGAGTATTGCACGGAGTGGAGAATGGTAGGCTGTTAATTGGTGACTGGTGTATTGCCGGGAGGGGAAGGTGGTATGCTGATAATTGGTGAGGGTAGTATTGTACGGAGGGGAGGCCGGTAGGCTGATAATTTGTGTGTGGAGTATTGCACAGAGGGGAGGATGGTAGGCTGTTAATTGGTGAGTGGAGTATTGCACGGAGTGGAGGACGGTAAGCTGATAATTGGTGAGCGGAGTATTGCACGGAGGGGAGGAGTAGGCTGATAATTGGTGAGTGTAGTATTGCACGGAGGGGAGGATGGTAGGCTGATAATTGGTGAGTGTAGTATTGCACGGAGGGGAGGATGGTAGGCTGATAATTGGTGAGTGTAGTATTGCACGGAGGGAAGGATGGTAGGCTGATAATTGGTGAGTGGAATATTGCACGGATGGGAGGAGTAGGCTGAGAATTTGTGAGCGGTGTATTGCACGGAGTGGAGGACGGTAGGCTGATAATTTGTGAGAGTAGTATTGTACAGAGGGGAGGACGGTAGTGTGATAATTACTTTGTGGAGTATTGCACTGAGGGGAGGACTGTAGGCTGATATTTGGTGAGTGGAGTATTGCAAGGCAGGGAGGACTGTAGGCTGATAATTTGTGAGTGGAGTATTGCACAGAGTGGGGACGGTTGGCTGATAATTGGGGAGTGGTGTATTGTATGGAGGGGAGTACAGTGATCTGATAATTGGGGAGTGGAGTATTGCATACAGGGGAGTACAGTTGTCTGATAATTGTTGAGTGGATTATTGCACAGAGGGGAGGATGGTAGGCTGATAATTGTTGAGTGGAATGTTGCACGGAGGGGCGGACGGTAGGCTGATAATTGTTGAGTGGAGTATTGCAAGGAGGGGAGGACGGTAGGCTGATAATTGGTGAGTGGAGTATTGATCGGAGGGGAGTACGGTAGGCTTAAATTGGTGAGTGGATTATTGCACGAAGGGGAGGACAGTGGGCTGATCATTGGTGAGTGGAGTATTGCACGGAGGGGAGGACGGTAGGCTGATAATTGTTGAGTGGAGTATTGTACGGAGGCGAGGACGGTAGGCTGATAATTGGTAAGCGGAGTATTGCACGGAGGGGAGCACGATAGGCTGATAGTTGGTGAGCATAGTATTGCACGGAGCGGAGTACAGTGGACTGATAATTGGTGAGTGGAGTATTGCACGGAGCGGAGAACGGTAGACTGTTAATTGGTGAGTGGATTATTGCACGGAGTGGAGGACGGTAGGCTGATAATTGGTGAGTGGAGTATTTCACAGAGGGGAGGACGGTGGGCTGATAATTAGTGAGTGGAGTATTGAACAGAGTGGATGACGGTGGGCTGATAATGCGTGAGTGGATTATTGCACCGAGCGGCGGACGGTAGGCTGATAATTGCTGAGTGGAGTATTTCACGGAGGGGAGGACAGTGGGCTGATAATTGGTGAGTGGAGTATTGCACGGAGGCGAGGACGGTATGCTGATAATTGGTAAGCGGAGTATTGCACGGAGGGGAGGACGGTAGGCTGATAGTTGGTGACCGTAGTATTGCACGGAGCGGAGTACAGTGGACTGATAATTGGTGAGCGGAGTATTGCACGGAGGGGAGCACAGTAGGCTGATAATTGGTGAGCGGAGTATTGCACGGAGGGGAGCACAGTAGGCTGATAATTGGTGAGCGGAGTATTGCACGGAGGGGAGGACGGTATGCTGATAATTGTTGAGTGGAGAATTGTACGGTGGCGAGGACGGTAGGCTGATAATTGGTAAGTGGAGTATTGCACGGAGGGGAGGACGGTAGGCTGATAGTTGGTTAGCATTGTATTGCACGGAGCGGAGTACAGTGGGCTGATAATTAGTGAGTGGAATATTGCACAGAGTGGATGACGGTGGGCTGATAATTGGTGAGCGGAGTATTGCACAGAGGGGAGGACGGTAGGCTGATAATTGGTAGGTGGGGTATTGTACGGAGGGGAGGACCGTAGGCTGATTGTTGGTGAGTGTAGTATTGCACCGTGTGGAGGACGAGGGCTGATAATTGGTGAGTGGAGTATTGCATGGAGGAGAGAACGGTAGGCTGATAATTGGTGAGTGGAGTATTTCACAGAGGCGAGGACAGTGGGCTGATAATTGGTGAGTGGATTATTGCACAGATGGGAGTACAGTGGTCTGATAATTGTTGAGTGTAGTATTGCACAGAGGGGAGCATGGTAGGCTGTTTATTGGTGAGTGGAGTATTGTACGGAGGGGAGGACGGTAGGCTGATAATTGGTGAGTGGAGTATTGTACGGAGGCGAGGACTGTATGCTGATAAATGGTCAGTGGAGTATTGCAAGAAAAGGAGGACGGTAGGCAGATAATTGGTGAGCGGAGTATTGCACAGAAGGGAGGACGGTAGGCTGATAATTGGTAAGTGGAGTATTGCACGGAGGGGAGTACAGTGGTCTGATAATTGTTGAGTGTAGTATTGAACAGAGTGGAGGATGGTGGGCTGATAATTAGTGAGTGAAGTGTTGCACGGAGGGGGGTACGGTAGGCTGATAATTGGTGAGTGTAGTATTGCACGGAGCGGAGTACAGTGGGCAGATAATTGGTGAGTGGAGTATTGTATGGAGGGGAGGACGGTATGCTGATAATCGGTGAGCGGAGTATTGCACGGAGTGGAGGACGGCAGACTGATAATTTGTGTGTGTATTATTGCACAGAGGGGAGGACGGTAGGCTGTTAATTGGTGATTGGAGTATTGCACGGAGGGACGGATGGTAGGCTGATAATTGGTGACTGGAGTATTGCACGCAGGGGAGGAGTAGGCTGATAATTTGTGAGTGGTGTATTGCATGGAGTGGAGGACGGTAGGCTGATAATTGGTGAGAGCAGTATTGCACGGAGGGGAGGACGGTAGGCTGATAATTGGTGAGTGGAGTATTGCACAGAGGTGAGTATAGTGGGCTGATAATTGTTGAGTGGATTATTGCACAGAGGGGAATACAGTGGTCTGATAACTGTTGAGTGGATTATTGCACAGAGGTGAGGTTGGTAGGCTGATAATTGTTGAGTGGAGTGTTGCACGGAGGGGAGGACGGTAGGCTGATAATTGTTGAGTGGAGTATTGCAAGGAGGGGAGGACGGTAGGCTTATAATTGGTGAGTGGAGTATTGTACGGAGGGGAGGACGGTAGTGTGATAATTACTTTGTGGAGTATTGCACAGAGGGGAGGACGGTAGGCTGATAATTGGTGAGTGGAGTATTGCACAGAGGTGAGTATAGTGGGCTGATAATTGTTGAGTGGATTATTGCACAGAGGGGAATACAGTGGTCTGATAACTGTTGAGTGGATTATTGCACAGAGGTGAGGTTGGTAGGCTGATAATTGTTGAGTGGAGTGTTGCACGGAGGGGAGGACGGTAGGCTGATAATTGTTGAGTGGAGTATTGCAAGGAGGGGAGGACGGTAGGCTGATAATTGGTGAGTGGAGTATTGATCGGAAGGGAGTACGGTACGCTTATAATTGGTGAGTGGATCATTGCACGAAGGGGAGGACAGTGGGCTGATAATTGGTGCGTGGAGTATTGCACGGAGGGGAAGACGTTAGGCTGATAATTGTTGAGTGGAGTATTGTACGGAGGCGAGGACGGTAGGCTGATAATTGGTAAGCGGAGTATTGCACGGAGGGGAGGACGGTAGGCTGATAGTTGGTGAGCGTAGTATTGCACGGAGCGGAGTACAGTGGGCTGATAATTAGTGAGTGGAATATTGCACAGAGTGGATGACGGTGGGCTGATAATTCGTGAGTGGATTACTGCACTGAGCGGCGGACGGTAGGCTGATAATTGCTGAGTGGAGTATTTCACAGAGGGGAGGACAGTGCGCTGATAATTGGTGAGTGGAGTATTGCACGGAGGGGAGGACGGTAGGCTGATAATTGGTGAGTGGAGTATTGTACGGAGGCGAGAACGGTAGGCAGATAATTTATGAGTGGAGTATTGTACGGAGGGGAGGACGGTAGGCTGATAATTGGTGAGTGGAGTATTGTACGGAGGCGAGGACGGTATGCTGATAAATGGTCAGTGGAGTATTGCAAGGAAGGGAGGACGGTTGGCTGATAATTGGTGCGCGGAGTATTGCACGGAGTGGAGGACGGCAGGCTGATAATTTGTGAGTGGAGTATTGTACGGAGGCGACGACAGTAGGCAGATAATTGGTGAGCGGAGTATTGCACAGAGGGGAGGACGGTAGGCTGATAGTTGGTGAGCGTAGTATTGCACGGAGTGGAGTACAGTGGACTGATAATTGGTGAGTGGAGTATTGCACGGAGTGGAGAATGGTAGGCTGTTAATTGGTGACTGGTGTATTGCCGGGAGGGGAAGGTGGTATGCTGATAATTGGTGAGGGTAGTATTGTACGGAGGGGAGGCCGGTAGGCTGATAATTTGTGTGTGGAGTATTGCACAGAGGGGAGGATGGTAGGCTGTTAATTGGTGAGTGGAGTATTGCACGGAGTGGAGGACGGTAAGCTGATAATTGGTGAGCGGAGTATTGCACGGAGGGGAGGAGTAGGCTGATAATTGGTGAGTGTAGTATTGCACGGAGGGGAGGATGGTAGGCTGATAATTGGTGAGTGTAGTATTGCACGGAGGGGAGGATGGTAGGCTGATAATTGGTGAGTGTAGTATTGCACGGAGGGAAGGATGGTAGGCTGATAATTGGTGAGTGGAATATTGCACGGATGGGAGGAGTAGGCTGAGAATTTGTGAGCGGTGTATTGCACGGAGTGGAGGACGGTAGGCTGATAATTTGTGAGAGTAGTATTGTACAGAGGGGAGGACGGTAGTGTGATAATTACTTTGTGGAGTATTGCACTGAGGGGAGGACTGTAGGCTGATATTTGGTGAGTGGAGTATTGCAAGGCAGGGAGGACTGTAGGCTGATAATTTGTGAGTGGAGTATTGCACAGAGTGGGGACGGTTGGCTGATAATTGGGGAGTGGTGTATTGTATGGAGGGGAGTACAGTGATCTGATAATTGGGGAGTGGAGTATTGCATACAGGGGAGTACAGTTGTCTGATAATTGTTGAGTGGATTATTGCACAGAGGGGAGGATGGTAGGCTGATAATTGTTGAGTGGAATGTTGCACGGAGGGGCGGACGGTAGGCTGATAATTGTTGAGTGGAGTATTGCAAGGAGGGGAGGACGGTAGGCTGATAATTGGTGAGTGGAGTATTGATCGGAGGGGAGTACGGTAGGCTTAAATTGGTGAGTGGATTATTGCACGAAGGGGAGGACAGTGGGCTGATCATTGGTGAGTGGAGTATTGCACGGAGGGGAGGACGGTAGGCTGATAATTGTTGAGTGGAGTATTGTACGGAGGCGAGGACGGTAGGCTGATAATTGGTAAGCGGAGTATTGCACGGAGGGGAGCACGATAGGCTGATAGTTGGTGAGCATAGTATTGCACGGAGCGGAGTACAGTGGACTGATAATTGGTGAGTGGAGTATTGCACGGAGCGGAGAACGGTAGACTGTTAATTGGTGAGTGGATTATTGCACGGAGTGGAGGACGGTAGGCTGATAATTGGTGAGTGGAGTATTTCACAGAGGGGAGGACGGTGGGCTGATAATTAGTGAGTGGAGTATTGAACAGAGTGGATGACGGTGGGCTGATAATGCGTGAGTGGATTATTGCACCGAGCGGCGGACGGTAGGCTGATAATTGCTGAGTGGAGTATTTCACGGAGGGGAGGACAGTGGGCTGATAATTGGTGAGTGGAGTATTGCACGGAGGCGAGGACGGTATGCTGATAATTGGTAAGCGGAGTATTGCACGGAGGGGAGGACGGTAGGCTGATAGTTGGTGACCGTAGTATTGCACGGAGCGGAGTACAGTGGACTGATAATTGGTGAGCGGAGTATTGCACGGAGGGGAGCACAGTAGGCTGATAATTGGTGAGCGGAGTATTGCACGGAGGGGAGCACAGTAGGCTGATAATTGGTGAGCGGAGTATTGCACGGAGGGGAGGACGGTATGCTGATAATTGTTGAGTGGAGAATTGTACGGTGGCGAGGACGGTAGGCTGATAATTGGTAAGTGGAGTATTGCACGGAGGGGAGGACGGTAGGCTGATAGTTGGTTAGCATTGTATTGCACGGAGCGGAGTACAGTGGGCTGATAATTAGTGAGTGGAATATTGCACAGAGTGGATGACGGTGGGCTGATAATTGGTGAGCGGAGTATTGCACAGAGGGGAGGACGGTAGGCTGATAATTGGTAGGTGGGGTATTGTACGGAGGGGAGGACCGTAGGCTGATTGTTGGTGAGTGTAGTATTGCACCGTGTGGAGGACGAGGGCTGATAATTGGTGAGTGGAGTATTGCATGGAGGAGAGAACGGTAGGCTGATAATTGGTGAGTGGAGTATTTCACAGAGGCGAGGACAGTGGGCTGATAATTGGTGAGTGGATTATTGCACAGATGGGAGTACAGTGGTCTGATAATTGTTGAGTGTAGTATTGCACAGAGGGGAGCATGGTAGGCTGTTTATTGGTGAGTGGAGTATTGTACGGAGGGGAGGACGGTAGGCTGATAATTGGTGAGTGGAGTATTGTACGGAGGCGAGGACTGTATGCTGATAAATGGTCAGTGGAGTATTGCAAGAAAAGGAGGACGGTAGGCAGATAATTGGTGAGCGGAGTATTGCACAGAAGGGAGGACGGTAGGCTGATAATTGGTAAGTGGAGTATTGCACGGAGGGGAGTACAGTGGTCTGATAATTGTTGAGTGTAGTATTGAACAGAGTGGAGGATGGTGGGCTGATAATTAGTGAGTGAAGTGTTGCACGGAGGGGGGTACGGTAGGCTGATAATTGGTGAGTGTAGTATTGCACGGAGCGGAGTACAGTGGGCAGATAATTGGTGAGTGGAGTATTGTATGGAGGGGAGGACGGTATGCTGATAATCGGTGAGCGGAGTATTGCACGGAGTGGAGGACGGCAGGCTGATAATTTGTGTGTGTATTATTGCACAGAGGGGAGGACGGTAGGCTGTTAATTGGTGATTGGAGTATTGCACGGAGGGACGGATGGTAGGCTGATAATTGGTGACTGGAGTATTGCACGCAGGGGAGGAGTAGGCTGATAATTTGTGAGCGGTGTATTGCATGGAGTGGAGGACGGTAGGCTAATAATTGGTGAGAGCAGTATTGCACGGAGGGGAGGACGGTAGGCTGATAATTGGTGAGTGGGGTATTGCAAGGAGTGGAGGACGGTAAGCTGATAATTGGTGAGCGGAGTATTGCACGGAGGGGAGGAGTAGGCTGATAATTGGTGAGTGTAGTATTGCACGGAGGGGAGGATGGTAGGCTGATAATTGGTGAGTGTAGTATTGCACGGAGGGGAGGATGGTAGGCTGATAATTGGTGAGTGTAGTATTGCACGGAGGGAAGGATGGTAGGCTAATAATTGGTGAGTGGAATATTGCACGGATGGGAGGAGTAGGCTGAGAATTTGTGAGCGGTGTATTGCACGGAGTGGAGGACGGTAGGCTGATAATTTGTGAGAGTAGTATTGTACAGAGGGGAGGACGGTAGTGTGATAATTACTTTGTGGAGTATTGCACTGAGGGGAGGACTGTAGGCTGATATTTGGTGAGTGGATTATTGCATGGTGGGGGGGACGGTAGGCTGATAATTGGTGAGTGGAGTATTGCAAGGCAGGGAGGACTGTAGGCTGATAATTTGTGAGTGGAGTATTGCACAGAGTGGGGACGGTTGGCTGATAATTGGGGAGTGGTGTATTGTATGGAGGGGAGTACAGTGATCTGATAATTGGGGAGTGGAGTATTGCATACAGGGGAGTACAGTTGTCTGATAATTGTTGAGTGGATTATTGCACAGAGGGGAGGATGGTAGGCTGATAATTGTTGAGTGGAATGTTGCACGGAGGGGCGGACGGTAGGCTGATAATTGTTGAGTGGAGTATTGCAAGGAGGGGAGGACGGTAGGCTGATAATTGGTGAGTGGAGTATTGATCGGAGGGGAGTACGGTAGGCTTAAATTGGTGAGTGGATTATTGCACGAAGGGGAGGACAGTGGGCTGATCATTGGTGAGTGGAGTATTGCACGGAGGGGAGGACGGTAGGCTGATAATTGTTGAGTGGAGTATTGTACGGAGGCGAGGACGGTAGGCTGATAATTGGTAAGCGGAGTATTGCACGGAGGGGAGCACGATAGGCTGATAGTTGGTGAGCATAGTATTGCACGGAGCGGAGTACAGTGGACTGATAATTGGTGAGTGGAGTATTGCACGGAGCGGAGAACGGTAGACTGTTAATTGGTGAGTGGATTATTGCACGGAGTGGAGGACGGTAGGCTGATAATTGGTGAGTGGAGTATTTCACAGAGGGGAGGACGGTGGGCTGATAATTAGTGAGTGGAGTATTGAACAGAGTGGATGACGGTGGGCTGATAATGCGTGAGTGGATTATTGCACCGAGCGGCGGACGGTAGGCTGATAATTGCTGAGTGGAGTATTTCACGGAGGGGAGGACAGTGGGCTGATAATTGGTGAGTGGAGTATTGCACGGAGGCGAGGACGGTATGCTGATAATTGGTAAGCGGAGTATTGCACGGAGGGGAGGACGGTAGGCTGATAGTTGGTGACCGTAGTATTGCACGGAGCGGAGTACAGTGGACTGATAATTGGTGAGCGGAGTATTGCACGGAGGGGAGCACAGTAGGCTGATAATTGGTGAGCGGAGTATTGCACGGAGGGGAGCACAGTAGGCTGATAATTGGTGAGCGGAGTATTGCACGGAGGGGAGGACGGTATGCTGATAATTGTTGAGTGGAGAATTGTACGGTGGCGAGGACGGTAGGCTGATAATTGGTAAGTGGAGTATTGCACGGAGGGGAGGACGGTAGGCTGATAGTTGGTTAGCATTGTATTGCACGGAGCGGAGTACAGTGGGCTGATAATTAGTGAGTGGAATATTGCACAGAGTGGATGACGGTGGGCTGATAATTGGTGAGCGGAGTATTGCACAGAGGGGAGGACGGTAGGCTGATAATTGGTAGGTGGGGTATTGTACGGAGGGGAGGACCGTAGGCTGATTGTTGGTGAGTGTAGTATTGCACCGTGTGGAGGACGAGGGCTGATAATTGGTGAGTGGAGTATTGCATGGAGGAGAGAACGGTAGGCTGATAATTGGTGAGTGGAGTATTTCACAGAGGCGAGGACAGTGGGCTGATAATTGGTGAGTGGATTATTGCACAGATGGGAGTACAGTGGTCTGATAATTGTTGAGTGTAGTATTGCACAGAGGGGAGCATGGTAGGCTGTTTATTGGTGAGTGGAGTATTGTACGGAGGGGAGGACGGTAGGCTGATAATTGGTGAGTGGAGTATTGTACGGAGGCGAGGACTGTATGCTGATAAATGGTCAGTGGAGTATTGCAAGAAAAGGAGGACGGTAGGCAGATAATTGGTGAGCGGAGTATTGCACAGAAGGGAGGACGGTAGGCTGATAATTGGTAAGTGGAGTATTGCACGGAGGGGAGTACAGTGGTCTGATAATTGTTGAGTGTAGTATTGAACAGAGTGGAGGATGGTGGGCTGATAATTAGTGAGTGAAGTGTTGCACGGAGGGGGGTACGGTAGGCTGATAATTGGTGAGTGTAGTATTGCACGGAGCGGAGTACAGTGGGCAGATAATTGGTGAGTGGAGTATTGTATGGAGGGGAGGACGGTATGCTGATAATCGGTGAGCGGAGTATTGCACGGAGTGGAGGACGGCAGGCTGATAATTTGTGTGTGTATTATTGCACAGAGGGGAGGACGGTAGGCTGTTAATTGGTGATTGGAGTATTGCACGGAGGGACGGATGGTAGGCTGATAATTGGTGACTGGAGTATTGCACGCAGGGGAGGAGTAGGCTGATAATTTGTGAGCGGTGTATTGCATGGAGTGGAGGACGGTAGGCTAATAATTGGTGAGAGCAGTATTGCACGGAGGGGAGGACGGTAGGCTGATAATTGGTGAGTGGGGTATTGCAAGGAGGGGAGGACGGTAGGCTGATAGTTGGTGAGCGTAGTATTGCACGGAGCGGAGTACAGTGGGCTGATAATTAGTGAGTGGAATATTGCACAGAGTGGATGACGGTGGGCTGATAATTCGTGAGTGGATTATTGCACTGAGCGGAGGACAGTAGGCTGATAATTGGTGAGTGGAGTATTGCATGCAGGAGAGAACGGAAGGCTGATAATTGGTGAGTGGAGTATTTCACAGAGGCGAGGACAGTGGTCTGTTAATTGGTGAGTGGAGTATTGCACGGAGGGGCGGACGGTAGGCTGATAATTGTTGAGTGGAGTATTGCAAGGAGGGGAGGACGGTAGGCTGATAATTGGTGAGTGGAGTATTGATCGGAGGGGAGTACGGTAAGCTTAAATTGGTGAGTGGATTATTGCACGAAGGGGAGGACAGTGGGCTGATAATTGGTGAGTGGAGTATTGCATGGAGGGGAGGACGGTAGGCTGATAATTGTTGAGTGGAGTATTGTACGGAGGCGAGGACGGTAGGCTGATAATTGGTAAGCGGAGTATTGCACGGAGGGGAGGACGATAGGCTGATAGTTGGTGAGCATAGTATTGCACGGAGCGGAGTACAGTGGACTGATAATTGGTGAGTGGAGTATTGCACGGAGCGGAGAACGGTAGGCTGTTAATTGGTGAGTGGATTATTGCACGGAGTGGAGGACGGTAGGCTGATAATTGGTGAGTGGAGTATTTCACAGAGGGGAGGACAGTAGGCTGATAATTGGTGAGTGGAGTATTGTACGGAGTGGAGGACGGTGGGCTGATAATTGGTGAGTGTAGTATTGTACGGTTTGGAGGAGCTAGGCTGATAATTGGTGAGTGGAGTATTGCCCGGAGTAGAGGACAGTAGGCTGAAAATTGGTGAGTGGAGTATTGTACGGAGGGGAGTTCGGTAGGCTGATAATTTGTGAGTGGAGTATTGCACAGAGGGGAGGACGGTAGGCTGAAATTGATGAGTGGAGTATTGTACGGAGGCGAGGACGGTAGGCAGATAATTGGTGAGCGGAGTATTGCACAGAGGGGAGGACGGTAGGCTGATAATTGGTAGGTGGGGTATTGTACGGAGGGGAGGACCGTAGGCTGATAGTTGGTGAGTGTAGTATTGCACAGTGTGGAGGACGAGGGCTGATAATTGGTGAGTGGAGTATTGCACAGAGGGGATGACGGTGGGCTGATAATTGCTGAGTGGAGTATTTCACAGAGGGGAGGACAGTGCGCTGATAATTGGTGAGTGGATTATTGCATGGAGGGGAGGACGGTAGGCTGATAATTGGTGAGTGGAGTATTGTACGGAGGCGAGAACGGTAGGCAGATAATTTATGAGTGGAGTATTGTACGGAGGGGAGGACGGTAGGCTGATAATTGGTGAGTGGAGTATTGTACGGAGGCGAGGACAGTATGCTGATAAATGGTCAGTGGAGTATTGCACGGAGGGCAGGACGGTAGGCTGATAGTTGGTGAGCGTAGTATTGCACGGAGCGGAGTACAGTGGACTGATAATTGGTGAGCGGAGTATTGTACGGAGGCGAGGACAATAGGCTGATAATTGGTGAGCGGAGTATTGCACGGAGGGGAGCACAGTAGGCTGATAATTGGTGAGCGGAGTATTGCACGGAGGGGAGGACGGTATGCTGATAATTGTTGAGTGGAGTATTGTACGGAGGCGAGGACGGTAGGCTGATAATTGGTAAGTGGAGTATTGCACGGAGGGGAGGACGGTAGGCTGATAGTTGGTTAGCATTGTATTGCACGGAGCGGAGTACAGTGGGCTGATAATTAGTGAGTGGAATATTGCACAGAGTGGATGACGGTGGGCTGATAATTGGTGAGCGGAGTATTGCACAGAGGGGAGGACGGTAGGCTGATAATTGGTAGGTGGGGTATTGTACGGAGGGGAGGACCGTAGGCTGATAGTTGGTGAGTGTAGTATTGCACAGTGTGGAGGATGAGGGCTGATAATTGGTGAGTGGAGTATTGCACAGAGGGGATGACGGTGGGCTGATAATTCGTGAGTGGATTATTGCACAGAGCGGAGGACAGTAGGCTGATAATTGGTGAGTGGAGTATTGCATGTAGGAGAGAACGGTAGGCTGATAATTGGTGAGTGGAGTATTTCACAGAGGCGAGGACAGTGGGCTGATAATTGGTGAGTGGATTATTGCACAGATGGGAGTACAGTGGTCTGATCATTGTTGAGTGTAGTATTGCACAGAGGGGAGCATGGTAGGCTGTTTATTGGTGAGTGGAGTATTGTACGGAGGGGAGGACGGTAGGCTGATAATTGGTGAGTGGAGTATTGTACGGAGGCGAGGACTGTATGCTGATAAATGGTCAGTGGAGTATTGCAAGAAAAGGAGGACGGTAGGCTGATAATTGGTGCGCGGAGTATTGCACGGACTGGAGGATGGCAGGCTGATAATTTGTGAGTGGAGTATTGTACGGAGGCGAGGACGGTAGGCAGATAATTGGTGAGCGGAGTATTGCACAGAAGGGAGGACGGTAGGCTGATAATTGGTAAGTGGAGTATTGCACGGAGGGGAGTACAGTGGTCTGATAATTGTTGAGTGTAGTATTGAACAGAGTGGAGGATGGTGGGCTGATAATTAGTGAGTGAAGTGTTGCACGGAGGGGGGTACGGTAGGCTGATAATTGGTGAGTGTAGTATTGCACGGAGCGGAGTACAGTGGGCAGATAATTGGTGAGTGGAGTATTGTATGGAGGGGAGGACGGTATGCTGATAATCGGTGAGCGGAGTATTGCACGGAGTGGAGGACGGCAGGCTGATAATTTGTGTGTGTATTATTGCACAGAGGGGAGGACGGTAGGCTGTTAATTGGTGATTGGAGTATTGCACGGAGGGACGGATGGTAGGCTGATAATTGGTGACTGGAGTATTGCACGCAGGGGAGGAGTAGGCTGATAATTTGTGAGCGGTGTATTGCATGGAGTGGAGGACGGTAGGCTAATAATTGGTGAGAGCAGTATTGCACGGAGGGGAGGACGGTAGGCTGATAATTGGTGAGTGGGGTATTGCAAGGAGGGGAGGACGGTAGGCTGATAGTTGGTGAGCGTAGTATTGCACGGAGCGGAGTACAGTGGGCTGATAATTAGTGAGTGGAATATTGCACAGAGTGGATGACGGTGGGCTGATAATTCGTGAGTGGATTATTGCACTGAGCGGAGGACAGTAGGCTGATAATTGGTGAGTGGAGTATTGCATGCAGGAGAGAACGGAAGGCTGATAATTGGTGAGTGGAGTATTTCACAGAGGCGAGGACAGTGGTCTGTTAATTGGTGAGTGGAGTATTGCACGGAGGGGCGGACGGTAGGCTGATAATTGTTGAGTGGAGTATTGCAAGGAGGGGAGGACGGTAGGCTGATAATTGGTGAGTGGAGTATTGATCGGAGGGGAGTACGGTAAGCTTAAATTGGTGAGTGGATTATTGCACGAAGGGGAGGACAGTGGGCTGATAATTGGTGAGTGGAGTATTGCATGGAGGGGAGGACGGTAGGCTGATAATTGTTGAGTGGAGTATTGTACGGAGGCGAGGACGGTAGGCTGATAATTGGTAAGCGGAGTATTGCACGGAGGGGAGGACGATAGGCTGATAGTTGGTGAGCATAGTATTGCACGGAGCGGAGTACAGTGGACTGATAATTGGTGAGTGGAGTATTGCACGGAGCGGAGAACGGTAGGCTGTTAATTGGTGAGTGGATTATTGCACGGAGTGGAGGACGGTAGGCTGATAATTGGTGAGTGGAGTATTTCACAGAGGGGAGGACAGTAGGCTGATAATTGGTGAGTGGAGTATTGTACGGAGTGGAGGACGGTGGGCTGATAATTGGTGAGTGTAGTATTGTACGGTTTGGAGGAGCTAGGCTGATAATTGGTGAGTGGAGTATTGCCCGGAGTAGAGGACAGTAGGCTGAAAATTGGTGAGTGGAGTATTGTACGGAGGGGAGTTCGGTAGGCTGATAATTTGTGAGTGGAGTATTGCACAGAGGGGAGGACGGTAGGCTGAAATTGATGAGTGGAGTATTGTACGGAGGCGAGGACGGTAGGCAGATAATTGGTGAGCGGAGTATTGCACAGAGGGGAGGACGGTAGGCTGATAATTGGTAGGTGGGGTATTGTACGGAGGGGAGGACCGTAGGCTGATAGTTGGTGAGTGTAGTATTGCACAGTGTGGAGGACGAGGGCTGATAATTGGTGAGTGGAGTATTGCACAGAGGGGATGACGGTGGGCTGATAATTGCTGAGTGGAGTATTTCACAGAGGGGAGGACAGTGCGCTGATAATTGGTGAGTGGATTATTGCATGGAGGGGAGGACGGTAGGCTGATAATTGGTGAGTGGAGTATTGTACGGAGGCGAGAACGGTAGGCAGATAATTTATGAGTGGAGTATTGTACGGAGGGGAGGACGGTAGGCTGATAATTGGTGAGTGGAGTATTGTACGGAGGCGAGGACAGTATGCTGATAAATGGTCAGTGGAGTATTGCACGGAGGGCAGGACGGTAGGCTGATAGTTGGTGAGCGTAGTATTGCACGGAGCGGAGTACAGTGGACTGATAATTGGTGAGCGGAGTATTGTACGGAGGCGAGGACAATAGGCTGATAATTGGTGAGCGGAGTATTGCACGGAGGGGAGCACAGTAGGCTGATAATTGGTGAGCGGAGTATTGCACGGAGGGGAGGACGGTATGCTGATAATTGTTGAGTGGAGTATTGTACGGAGGCGAGGACGGTAGGCTGATAATTGGTAAGTGGAGTATTGCACGGAGGGGAGGACGGTAGGCTGATAGTTGGTTAGCATTGTATTGCACGGAGCGGAGTACAGTGGGCTGATAATTAGTGAGTGGAATATTGCACAGAGTGGATGACGGTGGGCTGATAATTGGTGAGCGGAGTATTGCACAGAGGGGAGGACGGTAGGCTGATAATTGGTAGGTGGGGTATTGTACGGAGGGGAGGACCGTAGGCTGATAGTTGGTGAGTGTAGTATTGCACAGTGTGGAGGATGAGGGCTGATAATTGGTGAGTGGAGTATTGCACAGAGGGGATGACGGTGGGCTGATAATTCGTGAGTGGATTATTGCACAGAGCGGAGGACAGTAGGCTGATAATTGGTGAGTGGAGTATTGCATGCAGGAGAGAACGGTAGGCTGATAATTGGTGAGTGGAGTATTTCACAGAGGCGAGGACAGTGGGCTGATAATTGGTGAGTGGATTATTGCACAGATGGGAGTACAGTGGTCTGATCATTGTTGAGTGTAGTATTGCACAGAGGGGAGCATGGTAGGCTGTTTATTGGTGAGTGGAGTATTGTACGGAGGGGAGGACGGTAGGCTGATAATTGGTGAGTGGAGTATTGTACGGAGGCGAGGACTGTATGCTGATAAATGGTCAGTGGAGTATTGCAAGAAAAGGAGGACGGTAGGCTGATAATTGGTGCGCGGAGTATTGCACGGACTGGAGGATGGCAGGCTGATAATTTGTGAGTGGAGTATTGTACGGAGGCGAGGACGGTAGGCAGATAATTGGTGAGCGGAGTATTGCACAGAAGGGAGGACGGTAGGCTGATAATTGGTAAGTGGAGTATTGCACGGAGGGGAGTACAGTGGTCTGATAATTGTTGAGTGTAGTATTGAACAGAGTGGAGGATGGTGGGCTGATAATTAGTGAGTGAAGTGTTGCACGGAGGGGGGTACGGTAGGCTGATAATTGGTGAGTGTAGTATTGCACGGAGCGGAGTACAGTGGGCAGATAATTGGTGAGTGGAGTATTGTATGGAGGGGAGGACGGTATGCTGATAATCGGTGAGCGGAGTATTGCACGGAGTGGAGGACGGCAGGCTGATAATTTGTGTGTGGATTATTGCACAGAGGGGAGGACGGTAGGCTGTTAATTGGTGATCGGAGTATTGCACGGAGGGAAGGATGGTAGGCTGATAATTGGTGACTGGAGTATTGCACGCAGGGGAGGAGTAGGCTGATAATTTGTGAGCGGTGTATTGCATGGAGTGGAGGACGGTAGGCTGATAATTGGTGAGAGCAGTATTGCACGGAGGGGAGGACGGTAGGCTGATAATTGGTGAGTGGGGTATTGCAAGGAGGGGTGGACGGTAGGCTGATTATTGGTGAGTGGAGTATTGTACGGAGGGGAGGACGGTAGTGTGATAATTACTTTGTGGAGTATTGCACAGAGGGGAGGACTGTAGGCTGATATTTGGTGAGTGGATTATTGCACAGAGGGGAGTATAGTGGTCTGTTAATTGTTGAGTGGATTATTGCACAGAGGGGAATACAGTGGTCTGATAACTGTTGAGTGGATTATTGCACAGAGGGGAGGATGGTAGGCTGATAATTGTTGAGTGGAGTGTTGCACGGTGGGGAGGACGGTAGGCTGATAATTGTTGAGTGGAGTATTGCAAGGAGGGGAGGACGGTAGGCTGATAATTGGTGAGTGGAGTATTGATCGGAAGGGAGTACGGTACGCTTATAATTCATGAGTGGATTATTGCACCGAGCGGCGGACGGTAGGCTGATAATTGCTGAGTGGAGTATTTCACAGAGGGGAGGACAGTGCGCTGATAATTGGTGAGTGGAGCATTGCACGGAGGGGAGGACGGTAGGCTGATAATTGGTGAGTGGAGTATTGTACGGAGGCGAGGACGGTATGCTGTTAATTGGTGAGTGGAGTATTGCACGGAGTGGAGTACAGTGGACTGACAATTGGTGAGCGGAGTATTGCACGGAGTGGAGAATGGTAGGCTGTTAATTGGTGACTGGTGTATTGCCGGGAGGGGAAGGCGGTATGCTGATAATTGGTGAGGGTAGTATTGTACGGAGGGGAGGCCGGTAGGCTGATAATTTTTGTGTGGAGTATTGCACAGAGGGGAGGATGGTAGGCTGTTATTTGGTGAGTGGAGTATTACACGGTGTGGAGGACGGTAAGCTGATAATTGGTGAGCGGAGTATTGCACGGAGGGGAGGAGTAGGCTGATAATTGGTGAGTGTAGTATTGCACGGAGGGGAGGATGGTAGGCTGATAATTGGTGAGTGGAATATTGCACGGATGGGAGGAGTAGGCTGAGAATTTGTGAGCGGTGTATTGCACGGAGTGGAGGACGGTAGGCTGATAATTTGTGAGAGTAGTATTGTACAGAGGGGAGGACGGTAGTGTGATAATTACTTTGTGGAGTATTGCACTGAGGGGCGGACTGTAGGCTGATATTTGGTGAGTGGATTATTGCATGGTGGGGGGGACGGTAGGCTGATAATTGGTGAGTGGAGTATTGCAAGGCAGGGAGGACTGTAGGCTGATAATTTGTGAGTGGAGTATTGCACAGAGTGGGGACGGTTGGCTGATAATTGGGGAGTGGTGTATTGTATGGAGGGGAGTACAGTGATCTGATAATTGGGGAGTGGAGTATTGCATACAGGGGAGTACAGTTGTCTGATAATTGTTGAGTGGATTATTGCACAGAGGGGAGGATGGTAGGCTGATAATTGGTGAGTGGAGTGTTGCACGGAGGGGCGGACGGTAGGCTGATAATTGTTGAGTGGAGTATTGCAAGGAGGGGAGGACGGTAGGCTGATAATTGGTGAGTGGAGTATTGATCGGAGGGGAGTACGGTAGGCTTAAATTGGTGAGTGGATTATTGCACGAAGGGGAGGACAGTGGGCTGATAATTGGTGAGTGGAGTATTGCACGGAGGGGAGGACGGTAGGCTGATAATTGTTGAGTGGAGTATTGTACGGAGGCGAGGACGGTAGGCTGATAATTGGTAAGCGGAGTATTGCACGGAGGGGAGCACGATAGGCTGATAGTTGGTGAGCATAGTATTGCACGGAGCGGAGTACAGTGGACTGATAATTGGTGAGTGGAGTATTGCACGGAGAGGAGAACGGTAGGCTGTTAATTGGTGAGTGGATTATTGCACGGAGTGGAGGACGGTAGGCTGATAATTGGTGAGTGGAGTATTTCACAGAGGGGAGGACGGTGGGCTGATAATTAGTGAGTGGAGTATTGAACAGAGTGGATGACGGTGGGCTGATAATGCGTGAGTGGATTATTGCACCGAGCGGCGGACGGTAGGCTGATAATTGCTGAGTGGAGTATTTCACGGAGGGGAGGACAGTGGGCTGATAATTGGTGAGTGGAGTATTGCCCGGAGGCGAGGACGGTATGCTGATAATTGGTGAGCGTAGTATTGCACGGAGGGGAGCACAGTAGGCTGATAATTGGTGAGCGGAGTATTGCACGGAGGGGAGCACAGTAGGCTGATAATTGGTGAGCGGAGTATTGCACGGAGGGGAGCACAGTAGGCTGATAATTGGTGAGCGGAGTATTGATCGGAAGGGAGTACGGTACGCTTATAATTGGTGAGTGGATTATTGCACGAAGGGGAGGACAGTGGGCTGATAATTGGTGAGTGGAGTATTGCACGGAGGGGAGGACGGTAGGCTGATAATTGTTGAGTGGAGTATTGTACGGAGGCGAGGACGGTAGGCTGATAATTGGTAAGCGGAGTATTGCACGGAGGGGAGGATGGTAGGCTGATAGTTGGTGAGTGTAGTATTGCACGGAGCGGAGTACAGTGGACTGATAATTAGTGAGTGGAATATTGCACACAGTGGATGACGGTGGGCTGATAATTCATGAGTGGATTATTGCACCGAGCGGCGGACGGTAGGCTGATAATTGCTGAGTGGAGTATTTCACAGAGGGGAGGACAGTGCGCTGATAATTGCTGAGTGGAGTATTGCACGGAGGGGAGGACGGTAGGCTGATAATTGGTGAGTGGAGTATTGTACGGAGGCGAGAACGGTAGGCAGATAATTTATGAGTGGAGTATTGTACGGAGGGGAGGACCGTAGGCTGATAATTGGTGAGTGGAGTATTGTACGGAGGCGAGGACGGTATGCTGATAAATGGTCAGTTGAGTATTGCAAGGAAGGGAGGATGGTTGGCTGACAATTGGTGCGTGGAGTATTGCACGGAGTGGAGGACGGCAGGCTGATAATTTGTGAGTGGAGTATTGTACGGAGGCGAGGACAGTAGGCAGATAATTGGTGAGCGGAGTATTGCACAGAGGGGAGGACGGTAGGCTGATAGTTGGTGAGCGTAGTATTGCACGGAGTGGAGTACAGTGGACTGATAATTGGTGAGCGGAGTATTGCACGGAGTGGAGAATGGTAGGCTGTTAATTGGTGACTGGTGTATTGCCGGGAGGGGAAGGCGGTATGCTGATAATTGGTGAGGGTAGTATTGTACGGAGGGGAGGCCGGTAGGCTGATAATTTGTGTGTGGAGTATTGCACAGAGGGGAGGATGGTAGGCTGTTAATTGGTGAGTGGAGTATTGCACGGAGTGGAGGACGGTAAGCTGATAATTGGTGAGCGGAGTATTGCACGGAGGGGAGGAGTAGGCTGATAATTGGTGAGTGTAGTATTGCACGGAGGGGAGGTTGGTAGGCTGATAATTGGTGAGTGTAGTATTGCACGGATGGAAGGATGGTAGGCTGATAATTGGTGAGTGGAATATTGCACGGATGGGAGGAGTAGGCTGAGAATTTGTGAGCGGTGTATTGCAAGGAGTGGAGGACGGTAGGCTGATAATTTGTGAGAGTAGTATTGTACAGAGGGGAGGACGGTAGTGTGATAATTACTTTGTGGAGTATTGCACTGAGGGGAGGACTGTAGGCTGATATTTGGTGAGTGGATTATTGCATGGTGGGGGGGACGGTAGGCTGATAATTGGTGAGTGGAGTATTGCAAGGCAGGGAGGACTGTAGGCTGATAATTTGTGAGTGGAGTATTGCACAGAGTGGGGACGGTTGGCTGATAATTGGGGAGTGGTGTATTGTATGGAGGGGAGTACAGTGATCTGATAATTGGGGAGTGGAGTATTGCATACAGGGGAGTACAGTTGTCTGATAATTGTTGAGTGGATTATTGCACAGAGGGGAGGATGGTAGGCTGATAATTGGTGAGTGGAGTGTTGCACGGAGGGGCGGACGGTAGGCTGATAATTGTTGAGTGGAGTATTGCAAGGAGGGGAGGACGGTAGGCTGATAATTGGTGAGTGGAGTATTGATCGGAGGGGAGTACGGTAGGCTTAAATTGGTGAGTGGATTATTGCACGAAGGGGAGGACAGTGGGCTGATAATTGGTGAGTGGAGTATTGCACGGAGGGGAGGACGGTAGGCTGATAATTGTTGAGTGGAGTATTGTACGGAGGCGAGGACGGTAGGCTGATAATTGGTAAGCGGAGTATTGCACGGAGGGCAGGACGGTAGGCTGATAGTTGGTTAGCATTGTATTGCACGGAGCGGAGTACAGTGGGCTGATAATTAGTGAGTGGAATATTGCACAGAGTGGATGACGGTGGGCTGATAATTGGTGAGCGGAGTATTGCACAGAGGGGAGGACGGTAGGCTGATAATTGGTAAGCGGAGTATTGCACGGAGGGCAGGACGGTAGGCTGATAGTTGGTGAGCGTAGTATTGCACGGAGCGGAGTACAGTGGACTGATAATTGGTGAGCGGAGTATTGTACGGAGGCGAGGACAATAGGCTGATAATTGGTGAGCGGAGTATTGCACGGAGGGGAGCACAGTAGGCTGATAATTGGTGAGCGGAGTATTGCACGGAGGGGAGGACGGTATGCTGATAATTGTTGAGTGGAGTATTGTACGGAGGCGAGGACGGTAGGCTGATAATTGGTAAGTGGAGTATTGCACGGAGGGGAGGACGGTAGGCTGATAGTTGGTTAGCATTGTATTGCACGGAGCGGAGTACAGTGGGCTGATAATTAGTGAGTGGAATATTGCACAGAGTGGATGACGGTGGGCTGATAATTGGTGAGCGGAGTATTGCACGGAGGGGAGCACAGTAGGCTGATAATTGGTGAGCGGAGTATTGCACGGAGGGGAGCACAGTAGGCTGATAATTGGTGAGCGGAGTATTGATCGGAAGGGAGTACGGTACGCTTATAATTGGTGAGTGGATTATTGCACGAAGGGGAGGACAGTGGGCTGATAATTGGTGAGTGGAGTATTGCACGGAGGGGAGGACGGTAGGCTGATAATTGTTGAGTGGAGTATTGTACGGAGGCGAGGACGGTAGGCTGATAATTGGTAAGCGGAGTATTGCACGGAGGGGAGGATGGTAGGCTGATAGTTGGTGAGTGTAGTATTGCACGGAGCGGAGTACAGTGGACTGATAATTAGTGAGTGGAATATTGCACAGAGTGGATGACGGTGGGCTGATAATTCATGAGTGGATTATTGCACCGAGCGGCGGACGGTAGGCTGATAATTGCTGAGTGGAGTATTTCACAGAGGGGAGGACAGTGCGCTGATAATTGCTGAGTGGAGTATTGCACGGAGGGGAGGACGGTAGGCTGATAATTGGTGAGTGGAGTATTGTACGGAGGCGAGAACGGTAGGCAGATAATTTATGAGTGGAGTATTGTACGGAGGGGAGGACCGTAGGCTGATAATTGGTGAGTGGAGTATTGTACGGAGGCGAGGACGGTATGCTGATAAATGGTCAGTTGAGTATTGCAAGGAAGGGAGGATGGTTGGCTGACAATTGGTGCGTGGAGTATTGCACGGAGTGGAGGACGGCAGGCTGATAATTTGTGAGTGGAGTATTGTACGGAGGCGAGGACAGTAGGCAGATAATTGGTGAGCGGAGTATTGCACAGAGGGGAGGACGGTAGGCTGATAGTTGGTGAGCGTAGTATTGCACGGAGTGGAGTACAGTGGACTGATAATTGGTGAGCGGAGTATTGCACGGAGTGGAGAATGGTAGGCTGTTAATTGGTGACTGGTGTATTGCCGGGAGGGGAAGGCGGTATGCTGATAATTGGTGAGGGTAGTATTGTACGGAGGGGAGGCCGGTAGGCTGATAATTTGTGTGTGGAGTATTGCACAGAGGGGAGGATGGTAGGCTGTTAATTGGTGAGTGGAGTATTGCACGGAGTGGAGGACGGTAAGCTGATAATTGGTGAGCGGAGTATTGCACGGAGGGGAGGAGTAGGCTGATAATTGGTGAGTGTAGTATTGCACGGAGGGGAGGTTGGTAGGCTGATAATTGGTGAGTGTAGTATTGCACGGATGGAAGGATGGTAGGCTGATAATTGGTGAGTGGAATATTGCACGGATGGGAGGAGTAGGCTGAGAATTTGTGAGCGGTGTATTGCAAGGAGTGGAGGACGGTAGGCTGATAATTTGTGAGAGTAGTATTGTACAGAGGGGAGGACGGTAGTGTGATAATTACTTTGTGGAGTATTGCACTGAGGGGAGGACTGTAGGCTGATATTTGGTGAGTGGATTATTGCATGGTGGGGGGGACGGTAGGCTGATAATTGGTGAGTGGAGTATTGCAAGGCAGGGAGGACTGTAGGCTGATAATTTGTGAGTGGAGTATTGCACAGAGTGGGGACGGTTGGCTGATAATTGGGGAGTGGTGTATTGTATGGAGGGGAGTACAGTGATCTGATAATTGGGGAGTGGAGTATTGCATACAGGGGAGTACAGTTGTCTGATAATTGTTGAGTGGATTATTGCACAGAGGGGAGGATGGTAGGCTGATAATTGGTGAGTGGAGTGTTGCACGGAGGGGCGGACGGTAGGCTGATAATTGTTGAGTGGAGTATTGCAAGGAGGGGAGGACGGTAGGCTGATAATTGGTGAGTGGAGTATTGATCGGAGGGGAGTACGGTAGGCTTAAATTGGTGAGTGGATTATTGCACGAAGGGGAGGACAGTGGGCTGATAATTGGTGAGTGGAGTATTGCACGGAGGGGAGGACGGTAGGCTGATAATTGTTGAGTGGAGTATTGTACGGAGGCGAGGACGGTAGGCTGATAATTGGTAAGCGGAGTATTGCACGGAGGGCAGGACGTTAGGCTGATAGTTGGTTAGCATTGTATTGCACGGAGCGGAGTACAGTGGGCTGATAATTAGTGAGTGGAATATTGCACAGAGTGGATGACGGTGGGCTGATAATTGGTGAGCGGAGTATTGCACAGAGGGGAGGACGGTAGGCTGATAATTGGTAAGCGGAGTATTGCACGGAGGGCAGGACGGTAGGCTGATAGTTGGTGAGCGTAGTATTGCACGGAGTGGAGTACAGTGGACTGATAATTGGTGAGCGGAGTATTGTACGGAGGCGAGGACAATAGGCTGATAATTGGTGAGCGGAGTATTGCACGGAGGGGAGCACAGTAGGCTGATAATTGGTGAGCGGAGTATTGCACGGAGGGGAGGACGGTATGCTGATAATTGTTGAGTGGAGTATTGTACGGAGGCGAGGACGGTAGGCTGATAATTGGTAAGTGGAGTATTGCACGGAGGGGAGGACGGTAGGCTGATAGTTGGTTAGCATTGTATTGCACGGAGCGGAGTACAGTGGGCTGATAATTAGTGAGTGGAATATTGCACAGAGTGGATGACGGTGGGCTGATAATTGGTGAGCGGAGTATTGCACAGAGGGGAGGACGGTAGGCTGATAATTGGTAGGTGGGGTATTGTACGGAGGGGAGGACCGTAGGCTGATAGTTGGTGAGTGTAGTATTGCACAGTGTGGAGGATGAGGGCTGATAATTGGTGAGTGGAGTATTGCACAGAGGGGATGACGGTGGGCTGATAATTCGTGAGTGGATTATTGCACAGAGCGGAGGACAGTAGGCTGATAATTGGTGAGTGGAGTATTGCATGCAGGAGAGAACGGTAGGCTGATAATTGGTGAGTGGAGTATTTCACAGAGGCGAGGACAGTGGGCTGATAATTGGTGAGTGGATTATTGCACAGATGGGAGTACAGTGGTCTGATCATTGTTGAGTGTAGTATTGCACAGAGGGGAGCATGGTAGGCTGTTTATTGGTGAGTGGAGTATTGTACGGAGGGGAGGACGGTAGGCTGATAATTGGTGAGTGGAGTATTGTACGGAGGCGAGGACTGTATGCTGATAAATGGTCAGTGGAGTATTGCAAGAAAAGGAGGACGGTAGGCTGATAATTGGTGCGCGGAGTATTGCACGGTCTGGAGGATGGCAGGCTGATAATTTGTGAGTGGAGTATTGTACGGAGGCGAGGACGGTAGGCAGATAATTGGTGAGCGGAGTATTGCACAGAAGGGAGGACGGTAGGCTGATAATTGGTAAGTGGAGTATTGCACGGAGGGGAGTACAGTGGTCTGATAATTGTTGAGTGTAGTATTGAACAGAGTGGAGGATGGTGGGCTGATAATTAGTGAGTGAAGTGTTGCACGGAGGGGGGTACGGTAGGCTGATAATTGGTGAGTGTAGTATTGCACGGAGCGGAGTACAGTGGGCAGATAATTGGTGAGTGGAGTATTGTATGGAGGGGAGGACGGTATGCTGATAATCGGTGAGCGGAGTATTGCACGGAGTGGAGGACGGCAGGCTGATAATTTGTGTGTGGATTATTGCACAGAGGGGAGGACGGTAGGCTGTTAATTGGTGATCGGAGTATTGCACGGAGGGAAGGATGGTAGGCTGATAATTGGTGACTGGAGTATTGCACGCAGGGGAGGAGTAGGCTGATAATTTGTGAGCGGTGTATTGCATGGAGTGGAGGACGGTAGGCTGATAATTGGTGAGAGCAGTATTGCACGGAGGGGAGGACGGTAGGCTGATAATTGGTGAGTGGGGTATTGCAAGGAGGGGTGGACGGTAGGCTGATTATTGGTGAGTGGAGTATTGTACGGAGGGGAGGACGGTAGTGTGATAATTACTTTGTGGAGTATTGCACAGAGGGGAGGACTGTAGGCTGATATTTGGTGAGTGGATTATTGCACAGAGGGGAGTTTAGTGGGCTGATAATTGTTGAGTGGATTATTGCACAGAGGGGAATACAGTGGTCTGATAACTGTTGAGTGGATTATTGCACAGAGGGGAGGATGGTAGGCTGATAATTGTTGAGTGGAGTGTTGCACGGTGGGGAGGACGGTAGGCTGATAATTGTTGAGTGGAGTATTGCAAGGAGGGGAGGACGGTAGGCTGATAATTGGTGAGTGGAGTATTGATCGGAAGGGAGTACGGTACGCTTATAATTCATGAGTGGATTATTGCACCGAGCGGCGGACGGTAGGCTGATAATTGCTGAGTGGAGTATTTCACAGAGGGGAGGACAGTGCGCTGATAATTGGTGAGTGGAGCATTGCACGGAGGGGAGGACGGTAGGCTGATAATTGGTGAGTGGAGTATTGTACGGAGGCGAGGACGGTATGCTGTTAATTGGTGAGTGGAGTATTGCACGGAGTGGAGTACAGTGGACTGACAATTGGTGAGCGGAGTATTGCACGGAGTGGAGAATGGTAGGCTGTTAATTGGTGACTGGTGTATTGCCGGGAGGGGAAGGCGGTATGCTGATAATTGGTGAGGGTAGTATTGTACGGAGGGGAGGCCGGTAGGCTGATAATTTTTGTGTGGAGTATTGCACAGAGGGGAGGATGGTAGGCTGTTAATTGGTGAGTGGAGTATTACACGGTGTGGAGGACGGTAAGCTGATAATTGGTGAGCGGAGTATTGCACGGAGGGGAGGAGTAGGCTGATAATTGGTGAGTGTAGTATTGCACGGAGGGGAGGATGGTAGGCTGATAATTGGTGAGTGGAATATTGCACGGATGGGAGGAGTAGGCTGAGAATTTGTGAGCGGTGTATTGCACGGAGTGGAGGACGGTAGGCTGATAATTTGTGAGAGTAGTATTGTACAGAGGGGAGGACGGTAGTGTGATAATTACTTTGTGGAGTATTGCACTGAGGGGCGGACTGTAGGCTGATATTTGGTGAGTGGATTATTGCATGGTGGGGGGGACGGTAGGCTGATAATTGGTGAGTGGAGTATTGCAAGGCAGGGAGGACTGTAGGCTGATAATTTGTGAGTGGAGTATTGCACAGAGTGGGGACGGTTGGCTGATAATTGGGGAGTGGTGTATTGTATGGAGGGGAGTACAGTGATCTGATAATTGGGGAGTGGAGTATTGCATACAGGGGAGTACAGTTGTCTGATAATTGTTGAGTGGATTATTGCACAGAGGGGAGGATGGTAGGCTGATAATTGGTGAGTGGAGTGTTGCACGGAGGGGCGGACGGTAGGCTGATAATTGTTGAGTGGAGTATTGCAAGGAGGGGAGGACGGTAGGCTGATAATTGGTGAGTGGAGTATTGATCGGAGGGGAGTACGGTAGGCTTAAATTGGTGAGTGGATTATTGCACGAAGGGGAGGACAGTGGGCTGATAATTGGTGAGTGGTGTATTGCACGGAGGGGAGGACGGTAGGCTGATAATTGTTGAGTGGAGTATTGTACGGAGGCGAGGACGGTAGGCTGATAATTGGTAAGCGGAGTATTGCACGGAGGGGAGCACGATAGGCTGATAGTTGGTGAGCATAGTATTGCACGGAGCGGAGTACAGTGGACTGATAATTGGTGAGTGGAGTATTGCACGGAGAGGAGAACGGTAGGCTGTTAATTGGTGAGTGGATTATTGCACGGAGTGGAGGACGGTAGGCTGATAATTGGTGAGTGGAGTATTTCACAGAGGGGAGGACGGTGGGCTGATAATTAGTGAGTGGAGTATTGAACAGAGTGGATGACGGTGGGCTGATAATGCGTGAGTGGATTATTGCACCGAGCGGCGGACGGTAGGCTGATAATTGCTGAGTGGAGTATTTCACGGAGGGGAGGACAGTGGGCTGATAATTGGTGAGTGGAGTATTGCCCGGAGGCGAGGACGGTATGCTGATAATTGGTGAGCGTAGTATTGCACGGAGGGGAGCACAGTAGGCTGATAATTGGTGAGCGGAGTATTGCACGGAGGGGAGCACAGTAGGCTGATAATTGGTGAGCGGAGTATTGCACGGAGGGGAGCACAGTAGGCTGATAATTGGTGAGCGGAGTATTGATCGGAAGGGAGTACGGTACGCTTATAATTGGTGAGTGGATTATTGCACGAAGGGGAGGACAGTGGGCTGATAATTGGTGAGTGGAGTATTGCACGGAGGGGAGGACGGTAGGCTGATAATTGTTGAGTGGAGTATTGTACGGAGGCGAGGACGGTAGGCTGATAATTGGTAAGCGGAGTATTGCACGGAGGGGAGGATGGTAGGCTGATAGTTGGTGAGTGTAGTATTGCACGGAGCGGAGTACAGTGGACTGATAATTAGTGAGTGGAATATTGCACAGAGTGGATGACGGTGGGCTGATAATTCATGAGTGGATTATTGCACCGAGCGGCGGACGGTAGGCTGATAATTGCTGAGTGGAGTATTTCACAGAGGGGAGGACAGTGCGCTGATAATTGCTGAGTGGAGTATTGCACGGAGGGGAGGACGGTAGGCTGATAATTGGTGAGTGGAGTATTGTACGGAGGCGAGAACGGTAGGCAGATAATTTATGAGTGGAGTATTGTACGGAGGGGAGGACCGTAGGCTGATAATTGGTGAGTGGAGTATTGTACGGAGGCGAGGACGGTATGCTGATAAATGGTCAGTTGAGTATTGCAAGGAAGGGAGGATGGTTGGCTGACAATTGGTGCGTGGAGTATTGCACGGAGTGGAGGACGGCAGGCTGATAATTTGTGAGTGGAGTATTGTACGGAGGCGAGGACAGTAGGCAGATAATTGGTGAGCGGAGTATTGCACAGAGGGGAGGACGGTAGGCTGATAGTTGGTGAGCGTAGTATTGCACGGAGTGGAGTACAGTGGACTGATAATTGGTGAGCGGAGTATTGCACGGAGTGGAGAATGGTAGGCTGTTAATTGGTGACTGGTGTATTGCCGGGAGGGGAAGGCGGTATGCTGATAATTGGTGAGGGTAGTATTGTACGGAGGGGAGGCCGGTAGGCTGATAATTTGTGTGTGGAGTATTGCACAGAGGGGAGGATGGTAGGCTGTTAATTGGTGAGTGGAGTATTGCACGGAGTGGAGGACGGTAAGCTGATAATTGGTGAGCGGAGTATTGCACGGAGGGGAGGAGTAGGCTGATAATTGGTGAGTGTAGTATTGCACGGAGGGGAGGTTGGTAGGCTGATAATTGGTGAGTGTAGTATTGCACGGATGGAAGGATGGTAGGCTGATAATTGGTGAGTGGAATATTGCACGGATGGGAGGAGTAGGCTGAGAATTTGTGAGCGGTGTATTGCAAGGAGTGGAGGACGGTAGGCTGATAATTTGTGAGAGTAGTATTGTACAGAGGGGAGGACGGTAGTGTGATAATTACTTTGTGGAGTATTGCACTGAGGGGAGGACTGTAGGCTGATATTTGGTGAGTGGATTATTGCATGGTGGGGGGGACGGTAGGCTGATAATTGGTGAGTGGAGTATTGCAAGGCAGGGAGGACTGTAGGCTGATAATTTGTGAGTGGAGTATTGCACAGAGTGGGGACGGTTGGCTGATAATTGGGGAGTGGTGTATTGTATGGAGGGGAGTACAGTGATCTGATAATTGGGGAGTGGAGTATTGCATACAGGGGAGTACAGTTGTCTGATAATTGTTGAGTGGATTATTGCACAGAGGGGAGGATGGTAGGCTGATAATTGGTGAGTGGAGTGTTGCACGGAGGGGCGGACGGTAGGCTGATAATTGTTGAGTGGAGTATTGCAAGGAGGGGAGGACGGTAGGCTGATAATTGGTGAGTGGAGTATTGATCGGAGGGGAGTACGGTAGGCTTAAATTGGTGAGTGGATTATTGCACGAAGGGGAGGACAGTGGGCTGATAATTGGTGAGTGGAGTATTGCACGGAGGGGAGGACGGTAGGCTGATAATTGTTGAGTGGAGTATTGTACGGAGGCGAGGACGGTAGGCTGATAATTGGTAAGCGGAGTATTGCACGGAGGGGAGCACGATAGGCTGATAGTTGGTGAGCATAGTATTGCACGGAGCGGAGTACAGTGGACTGATAATTGGTGAGTGGAGTATTGCACGGAGCGGAGAACGGTAGGCTGTTAATTGGTGAGTGGATTATTGCACGGAGTGGAGGACGGTAGGCTGATAATTGGTGAGTGGAGTATTTCACAGAGGGGAGGACGGTGGGCTGATAATTAGTGAGTGGAGTATTGAACAGAGTGCATGACGGTGGGCTGATAATTCGTGAGTGGATTATTGCACCGAGCAGCGGACGGTAGGCTGATAATTGCTGAGTGGAGTATTTCACGGAGGGGAGGACAGTGGGCTGATAATTGGTGAGTGGAGTATTGCACGGAGGCGAGGACGGTATGCTGATAATTGGTAAGCGGAGTATTGCACGGAGGGGAGGACCGTAGGCTGATAGTTGGTGAGCGTAGTATTGCACGGAGCGGAGTACAGTGGACTGATAATTGGTGAGCGGAGTATTGCACGGAGGGGAGCACAGTAGGCTGATAATTGGTGAGCGGAGTATTGCACGGAGGGGAACACAGTAGGCTGATAATTGTTGAGTGGAGTATTGTACGGAGGCGAGGACGGTAGGCTGATAATTGGTAAGTGGAGTATTGCACGGAGGGGAGGACGGTAGGCTGATAGTTGGTTAGCATTGTATTGCACGGAGTGGAGTACAGTGGGCTGATAATTAGTGAGTGGAATATTGCACAGAGTGGATGACGGTGGGCTGATAATTCGTGAGTGGATTATTGCACCGAGCGGCGGACGGTAGGCTGATAATTGCTGAGTGGAGTATTTCACAGAGGGGAGGACGGTAGGCTGATAATTGGTGAGTGGAGTATTTCACAGAGGGGAGGACGGTGGGCTGATAATTAGTGAGTGGAGTATTGAACAGAGTGGATGACGGTGGGCTGATAATTCGTGAGTGGATTATTGCACCGAGCGGCGGACGGTAGGCTGATAATTGCTGAGTGGAGTATTTCACAGAGGGGAGGACAGTGGGCTGATAATTGGTGAGTGGAATATTGCACGGAGGGGAGGAGTAGGCTGAGAATTTGTGAGCGGTGTATTGCACGGAGTGGAGGACGGTAGGCTGATAATTTGTGAGAGTAGTATTGTACAGAGGGGAGGACGGTAGTGTGATAATTACTTTGTGGAGTATTGCACAGAGGGGAGGACTGTAGGCTGATATTTGGTGAGTGGATTATTGCATGGTGGGGGGGACGGTAGGCTGATAATTGGTGAGTGGAGTATTGCAAGGCAGGGAGGACTGTAGGCTGATAATTTGTGAGTGGAGTATTGCACAGAGTGGGGACGGTTGGCTGATAATTGGGGAGTGGTGTATTGTATGGAGCGGAGTACAGTGATCTGATAATTGGGGAGTGGAGTATTGCATACAGGGGAGTACAGTTGTCTGATAATTGTTGAGTGTATTATTGCACAGAGGGGCGGACGGTACGCTGATAATTGTTGAGTGGAGTATTGCAAGGAGCGGAGGACGGTAGGCTGATAATTGGTGAGTGGAGTATTGATCGGAGGGGAGTACGGTGGGCTTAAATTCGTGAGTGGATTATTGCACGAAGTGGAGGACAGTGGGCTGATAATTGGTGAGTGGAGTATTGCACGGAGGGGAGGACGGTAGGCTGATAATTGGTAAGCGGAGTATTGCACGGAGGGGAGGACGATAGGCTGATAGTTGGTGAGCATAGTATTGCACGGAGCGGAGTACAGTGGACTGATAATTGGTGAGTGGAGTATTGCACGGAGCGGAGAACGGTAGGCTGTTAATTGGTGAGTGGATTACTGCACGGAGTGGAGGACGGTAGGCTGATAATTGGTGAGTGGAGTATTTCACAGAGGGGAGGACGGTGGGCTGATAATTAGTGAGTGGAGTATTGAACAGAGTGGATGACGGTGGGCTGATAATTCGTGAGTGGATTATTGCACCGAGCGGCGGACGGTAGGCTGATAATTGCTGAGTGGAGTATTTCACAGAGGGGAGGACAGTGGACTGATAATTGGTAAGTGGAGTATTGCACGGAGGCGAGGACGGTAGGCTGATAATTGGTGAGTGGAGTATTGTACGGAGGCGAGGACGGTAGACAGATAATTTATGAGTGGAGTATTGTACGGAGTGGAGGACGGTAGGCTGATAATTGGTGCGCGGAGTATTGCACGGAGTGGAGGACGGCAGGCAGATAATTTGTGAGTGGAGTATTGTACGGAGGCGAGGACGGTAGGCAGATAATTGGTGAGCGGAGTATTGCACAGAGGGGAGGATGGTAGGCTGATAATTGCTCGGTGGAGTATTGCACGGACGGGAGGACGGTAGGCTGATAATTGGTAAGCGGAGTATTGCACGGAGGTGAGGACGATAGGCTGATAGTTGGTGAGCATAGTATTGCACGGAGCGGAGTACAGTGGACTGATAATTGGTGAGTGGAGTATTGCACGGAGCGGAGAACGGTAGGCTGTTAATTGGTGAGTGGATTATTGCACGGAGTGGAGGACGGTAGGCTGATAATTGGTGAGTGGAGTATTTCACAGAGGGGAGGACGGTGGGCTGATAATTAGTGAGTGGAGTATTGAACAGAGTGGATGACGGTGGGCTGATAATTCGTGAGTGGATTATTGCACCGAGCGGCGGACGGTAGGCTGATAATTGCTGAGTGGAGTATTTCACAGAGGGGAGGACAGTGGGCTGATAATTGGTGAGTGGAATATTGCACGGAGGGGAGGAGTAGGCTGAGAATTTGTGAGCGGTGTATTGCACGGAGTGGAGGACGGTAGGCTGATAATTTGTGAGAGTAGTATTGTACAGAGGGGAGGACGGTAGTGTGATAATTACTTTGTGGAGTATTGCACAGAGGGGAGGACTGTAGGCTGATATTTGGTGAGTGGATTATTGCATGGTGGGGGGGACGGTAGGCTGATAATTGGTGAGTGGAGTATTGCAAGGCAGGGAGGACTGTAGGCTGATAATTTGTGAGTGGAGTATTGCACAGAGTGGGGACGGTTGGCTGATAATTGGGGAGTGGTGTATTGTATGGAGCGGAGTACAGTGATCTGATAATTGGGGAGTGGAGTATTGCATACAGGGGAGTACAGTTGTCTGATAATTGTTGAGTGTATTATTGCACAGAGGGGCGGACGGTACGCTGATAATTGTTGAGTGGAGTATTGCAAGGAGCGGAGGACGGTAGGCTGATAATTGGTGAGTGGAGTATTGATCGGAGGGGAGTACGGTGGGCTTAAATTGGTGAGTGGATTATTGCACGAAGTGGAGGACAGTGGGCTGATAATTGGTGAGTGGAGTATTGCACGGAGGGGAGGACGGTAGGCTGATAATTGGTAAGCGGAGTATTGCACGGAGGGGAGGACGATAGGCTGATAGTTGGTGAGCATAGTATTGCACGGAGCGGAGTACAGTGGACTGATAATTGGTGAGTGGAGTATTGCACGGAGCGGAGAACGGTAGGCTGTTAATTGGTGAGTGGATTACTGCACGGAGTGGAGGACGGTAGGCTGATAATTGGTGAGTGGAGTATTTCACAGAGGGGAGGACGGTGGGCTGATAATTAGTGAGTGGAGTATTGAACAGAGTGGATGACGGTGGGCTGATAATTCGTGAGTGGATTATTGCACCGAGCGGCGGACGGTAGGCTGATAATTGCTGAGTGGAGTATTTCACAGAGGGGAGGACAGTGGACTGATAATTGGTAAGTGGAGTATTGCACGGAGGCGAGGACGGTAGGCTGATAATTGGTGAGTGGAGTATTGTACGGAGGCGAGGACGGTAGACAGATAATTTATGAGTGGAGTATTGTACGGAGTGGAGGACGGTAGGCTGATAATTGGTGCGCGGAGTATTGCACGGAGTGGAGGACGGCAGGCAGATAATTTGTGAGTGGAGTATTGTACGGAGGCGAGGACGGTAGGCAGATAATTGGTGAGCGGAGTATTGCACAGAGGGGAGGATGGTAGGCTGATAATTGCTCGGTGGAGTATTGCACGGACGGGAGGACGGTAGGCTGATAATTGGTAAGCGGAGTATTGCACGGAGGTGAGGACGATAGGCTGATAGTTGGTGAGCATAGTATTGCAAGGAGCGGAGTACAGTGGACTGATAATTGGTGAGTGGAGTATTGCACGGAGCGGAGAACGGTAGGCTGTTAATTGGTGAGTGGATTATTGCACGGAGTGGAGGACGGTAGGCTGATAATTGGTGAGTGGAGTATTTCACAGAGGGGAGGACGGTGGGCTGATAATTAGTGAGTGGAGTATTGAACAGAGTGGATGACGGTGGGCTGATAATTCGTGAGTGGATTATTGCACCGAGCGGCGGACGGTAGGCTGATAATTGCTGAGTGGAGTATTTCACAGAGGGGAGGACAGTGGGCTGATAATTGGTGAGTGGAATATTGCACGGAGGGGAGGAGTAGGCTGAGAATTTGTGAGCGGTGTATTGCACGGAGTGGAGGACGGTAGGCTGATAATTTGTGAGAGTAGTATTGTACAGAGGGGAGGACGGTAGTGTGATAATTACTTTGTGGAGTATTGCACAGAGGGGAGGACTGTAGGCTGATATTTGGTGAGTGGATTATTGCATGGTGGGGGGACGGTAGGCTGATAATTGGTGAGTGGAGTATTGCAAGGCAGGGAGGACTGTAGGCTGATAATTTGTGAGTGGAGTATTGCACAGAGTGGGGACGGTTGGCTGATAATTGGGGAGTGGTGTATTGTATGGAGCGGAGTACAGTGATCTGATAATTGGGGAGTGGAGTATTGCATACAGGGGAGTACAGTTGTCTGATAATTGTTGAGTGTATTATTGCACAGAGGGGCGGACGGTACGCTGATAATTGTTGAGTGGAGTATTGCAAGGAGCGGAGGACGGTAGGCTGATAATTGGTGAGTGGAGTATTGATCGGAGGGGAGTACGGTGGGCTTAAATTGGTGAGTGGATTATTGCACGAAGTGGAGGACAGTGGGCTGATAATTGGTGAGTGGAGTATTGCACGGAGGGGAGGACGGTAGGCTGATAATTGGTAAGCGGAGTATTGCACGGAGGGGAGGACGATAGGCTGATAGTTGGTGAGCATAGTATTGCACGGAGCGGAGTACAGTGGACTGATAATTGGTGAGTGGAGTATTGCACGGAGCGGAGAACGGTAGGCTGTTAATTGGTGAGTGGATTACTGCACGGAGTGGAGGACGGTAGGCTGATAATTGGTGAGTGGAGTATTTCACAGAGGGGAGGACGGTGGGCTGATAATTAGTGAGTGGAGTATTGAACAGAGTGGATGACGGTGGGCTGATAATTCGTGAGTGGATTATTGCACCGAGCGGCGGACGGTAGGCTGATAATTGCTGAGTGGAGTATTTCACAGAGGGGAGGACAGTGGACTGATAATTGGTGAGTGGAGTATTGTACGGAGGCGAGGACGGTAGGCTGATAATTGGTGAGTGGAGTATTGTACGGAGGCGAGGACGGTAGACAGATAATTTATGAGTGGAGTATTGTACGGAGTGGAGGACGGTAGGCTGATAATTGGTGCGCGGAGTATTGCACGGAGTGGAGGACGGCTGGCAGATAATTTGTGAGTGGAGTATTGTACGGAGGCGAGGACGGTAGGCAGATAATTGGTGAGCGGAGTATTGCACAGAGGGGAGGATGGTAGGCTGATAATTGCTCGGTGGAGTATTGCACGGACGGGAGGACGGTAGGCTGATAATTGGTAAGCGGAGTATTGCACGGAGGGGAGGACGATAGGCTGATAGTTGGTGAGCATAGTATTGCACGGAGCGGAGTACAGTGGACTGATAATTGGTGAGTGGAGTATTGCACGGAGCGGAGAATGGTAGGCTGTTAATTGGTGAGTGGATTATTGCACGGAGTGGAGGACGGTAGGCTGATAATTGGTGAGTGGAGTATTTCACAGAGGGGAGGACGGTGGGCTGATAATTAGTGAGTGGAGTATTGAACAGAGTGGATGACGGTGGGCTGATAATTCGTGAGTGGATTATTGCACCGAGCTGCGGACGGTAGGCTGATAATTGCTGAGTGGAGTATTTCACGGAGGGGAGGACAGTGGGCTGATAATTGGTGATTGGAGTATTGCATGGAGGCGAGGACGGTATGCTGTTAATTGGTAAGCGGAGTATTGCACGGAGGGGAGGACGGTAGGCTGATAGTTGGTGAGCGTAGTATTGCACGCAGCGGAGTACAGAGGTCTGATAATTGGTGAGCGGAGTATTGCACGGAGGGGAGCACAGTAGGCTGATAATTGGTGAGCGGAGTATTGCACGGAGGGGAGCACAGTAGGCTGATAATTGGTGAGCGGAGTATTGCACGGAGGGGAGGACGGTATGCTGATAATTGTTGAGTGGAGTATTGTACGGAGGCGAGGACGGTAGGCTGAGAATTGGTAAGTGGAGTATTGCACGGAGGGGAGGACGGTAGGCTGATAGTTGGTTAGCATTGTATTGCACGGAGCGGAGTACAGTGGGCTGATAATTAGTGAGTGGAATATTGCACAGAGTGGATGACGGTGGGCTGATAATTCGTGAGTGGATTATTGCACCGAGCGGCGGACGGTAGGCTGATAATTGCTGACTGGAGTATTTCACAGAGGGGAGGACAGTGGGCTGATAATTGGTAAGTGGAGTATTGCACGGAGGGGAGGACGGTAGGCTGATAATTGGTGAGTGGAGTATTGTACGGAGGCGAGGACGGTAGACAGATAATTTATGAGTGGAGTATTGTATGGAGGGGAGGACGGTAGGCTGATAATTGGTGCGCGGAGTATTGCACGGAGTGGAGGACGGCAGGCAGATAATTTGTGAGTGGGTATTGTACGGAGGCGAGGACGGTAGGCAGATAATTGGTGAGCGGAGTATTGCACGGACGGGAGGACGGTAGGCTGATAGTTGGTGAGCGTAGTATTGCACGGAGTGGAGTACAGTGGACTGATAATTGGTGAGCGGAGTATTGCACGGAGTGGAGAATGGTAGGCTGTTAATTGGTGACTGGTGTATTGCCGGGAGGTGAGGACGGTAGGCTGATAATTGGTGAGCGGAGTATTGCACGGAGGGGAGGAGTAGGCTGATAATTGGTGAGCGGAGCATTGCACGGAGTGGAGGATGGTAGGCTGATAATTGGTGAGTGTAGTATTGCACGGAGGGGAGGATGGTAGGCTGATAATTGGTGAGTGATGTATTGCACAGAGTGGATGACGGTGGGCTGATAATTCGTGAGTGGATTATTGCACCGAGCAGCGGACGGTAGGCTGATAATTGCTGAGTGGATTATTTCATGGAGGGGAGGACAGTAGGCTGATAATTGGTGAGTGGAGTATTGTACGGAGTGGAGGACAGTGGGCTGATAATTGGTGAGTGTAGTATTGTACGGTTTGGAGGAGCTAGGCTGATAATTGGTGAGTGGAGTATTGCCCGGAGTAGAGGACAGTAGGCTGATAATTGGTGAGTGGAGTATTGTACGGAGGGGAGTTCGGTAGGCTGATAATTTGTGAGTGGAGTATTGCACAGAGGGGAGGATGGTAGGCTGATAATTGATGAGTGGAGTATTGTACGGAGGCGAGGACGGTAGGCAGATAATTGGTGAGTGGAGTATTGCACAGAGGGGAGGACGGTAGGCTGATAATTGGTGAGTGGAGTATTGTACGGAGGCGAGGATGGTATGCTGATAAATGGTCAGTGGAGTATTGCAAGGAAGGGAGGACGGTAGGCTGATAATTGGTGCGCGGAGTATTGCACGGAGTGGAGGACGGCAGGCTGATAATTTGTGAGTGGAGTATTGTACGGAGGCGAGGACGGTAGGCAGATAATTGGTGAGCGGAGTATTGCACAGAGGGGAGGACGGTAGGCTGATAGTTGGTGAGCGTAGTATTGCACGGAGTGGAGTACAGTGGACTGATAATTGGAGAGCGGAGTATTGCACGGAGTGGAGAATGGTAGACTGTTAATTGGTGACTGGTGTATTGCCGGGAGGGGAAGGCGGTAGGCTGATAATTGGTGAGGGTAGTATTGTACGGAGGGGAGGCCGGTAGGCTGATAATTTGTGTGTGGAGTATTGCACAGAGGGGAGGATGGTAGGCTGTTAATTGGTGAGTGGAGTATTGCACGGAGTGGAGGACGGTAGGCTGATAATTGGTGAGCGGAGTATTGCACGCAGGGGAGGAGTAGGCTGATAATTGGTGAGTGTTGTATTGCACGGGGAGGATGGTAGGCTGATAATTGGTGAGTGTAGTATTGCACGGAGGGGAGGATGGTAGGCTGATAATTGGTGAGTGGAATATTGCACGGAGGGGAGGAGTAGGCTGAGAATTTGTGAGCGGTGTATTGCACGGAGTGGAGGACGGTAGGCTGATAATTTGTGAGAGTAGTATTGTACAGAGGGGAGGACGGTAGTGTGATAATTACTTTGTGGAGTATTGCACAGAGGGGAGGACTGTAGGCTGATATTTGGTGAGTGGATTATTGCATGGTGGGGGGGACGGTAGGCTGATAATTGGTGAGTGGAGTATTGCAAGGCAGGGAGGACTGTAGGCTGATAATTTGTGAGTGGAGTATTGCACAGAGTGGGGACGGTTGGCTGATAATTGGGGAGTGGTGTATTGTATGGAGCGGAGTACAGTGATCTGATAATTGGGGAGTGGAGTATTGCATACAGGGGAGTACAGTTGTCTGATAATTGTTGAGTGGATTATTGCACAGAGGGGAGGATGGTAGGCTGATAATTGGTGATTGGAGTGTTGCACGGAGGGGCGGACGGTAGGCTGATAATTGTTGAGTGGAGTATTGCAAGGAGGGGAGGACGGTAGGCTGATAATTGGTGAGTGGAGTATTGATTGGAGGGGAGTATGGTAGGCTTAAATTGGTGAGTGGATTATTGCACGAAGGGGAGGACAGTGGGCTGATAATTGGTGACTGGTGTATTGCACGGAGGGGAGGGCGGTAGGCTGATAATTGGTGAGGGTAGTTTTGTACGGAGGGGAGGCCGGAAGGCTGATAATTTGTGTGTGGAGTATTGCACAGAGGGGAGGAGTAGGCTGATAATTGGTGAGCGGAGCATTGCACGGAGTGGAGGATGGTAGGCTGATAATTGGTGAGTGTAGTATTGCACGGAGGGGAGGATGGTAGGCTGATAATTGGTGAGTGGTGTATTGCACAGAGTGGATGACGGTGGGCTGATAATTCGTGAGTGGATTATTGCACCGAGCGGCGGACGGTAGGCTGATCATTGCTGAGTGGAGTATTTCACGGAGTAGAGGACAGTAGGCTGACAATTGGTGAGTGGAGTATTGTACGGAGTGGAGGACGGTGGGCTGATAATTGGTGAGTGTAGTATTGTACGGTTTGGAGGAGCTAGGCTGATAATTGGTAAGTGGAGTATTGCCCGGAGTGGAGGACGGTAGGCTGATAATTGCTGAGTGGAGTATTTCACGGAGGGGAGGACAGTGGGCTGATAATTGGTGAGTGGAGTATTGCACGGAGGCGAGGACGGTATGCTGATAATTGGTAAGCGGAGTATTGCATGGAGGGGAGGACGGTAGGCTGATAATTGGTGAGCGGAGTATTGCACGGAGGGGAGCACCGTAGGCTATAATTGGTGAGCGGAGTATTGCACGGAGGGGAGCACAGTAGGCTGATAATTCGTGAGTGGATTATTGCACCGAGCGGCGGACGGTAGGCTGATAATTGCTGAGTGGATTATTTCATGGAGGGGAGGACAGTAGGCTGATAATTGGTGAGTGGAGTATTGTACGGAGTGGAGGACAGTGGGCTGATAATTGGTGAGTGTAGTATTGTACGGTTTGGAGGAGCTAGGCTGATAATTGGTGAGTGGAGTATTGCCCGGAGTGGAGGACGGTAGGCTGATAATTGCTGAGTGGAGTATTTCACGGAGGGGAGGACAGTGGGCTGATAATTGGTGAGTGGAGTATTGCACGGAGGCGAGGACGGTATGCTGATAATTGGTAAGCGGAGTATTGCATGGAGGGGAGGACGGTAGGCTGATAATTGGTGAGCGGAGTATTGCACGGAGGGGAGCACCGTAGGCTATAATTGGTGAGCGGAGTATTGCACGGAGGGGAGCACAGTAGGCTGATAATTGGTGCGCGGAGTATTGCACGGAGTGGAGGATGGCAGGCTGATCATTTGTGAGTGGAGTATTGTACGGAGGCGAGGACGGTAGGCAGATAATTGGTGAGCGGAGTATTGCACAGAGGGGAGGACGGTAGGCTGATAGTTGGTTAGCATTGTATTGCACGGAGCGGAGTACAGTGGGCTGATAATTAGTAGTGGAATATTGCACAGAGTGGATGACGGTGGGCTGATAATTCGTGAGTGGATTACTGCACCGAGCGGCGGACGGTAGGCTGATAATTGCTGAGTGGAGTATTTCACAGAGGGGAGGACAGTGGGCTGATAATTGGTAAGTGGAGTATTGCACGGAGGGGAGGACGGTAGGCTGATAATTGGTGCGCGGAGTATTGCACGGAGTGGAGGACGGCAGGCAGATAATTTGTGAGTGGAGTATTGTACGGAGGCGAGGATGGTAGGCAGATAATTGGTGAGTGGAGTATTGCACAGAGGGGAGGACGGTAGGCTGATAATTGCTAAGTGGAGTATTGCATGGACGGGAGGACGGTAGGCTGATAGTTGGTGAGCGTAGTATTGCATGGAGGGGAGGATGGTAGGCTGATAATTGGTGAGTGGTGTATTGCACAGAGTGGATGACGGTGGGCTGATAATTCGTGAGTGGATTATTGCACCGAGCGGCGGACGGTAGGCTGATAATTGCGGAGTGGAGTATTTCACAGAGGGGAGGACAGTGGGCTGATAATTGGTAAGTGGAGTATTGCACAGAGGGGAGGACGGTAGGCTGATAATTGGTGAGTGGAGTATTGTACGGAGGCGAGGACGGTAGACAGATAATTTATGAGTGGAGTATTGTATGGAGGGGAGGACGGTAGGCTGATAATTGGTGCGCGGAGTATTGCACGGAGTGGAGGACGGCAGGCAGATAATTTGTGAGTGGAGTATTGTACGGAGGCGAGGACGGTAGGCAGATAATTGGTGAGCGGAGTATTGCACAGAGGGGAGGACGGTAGGCTGATAATTGCTAAGTGGAGTATTGCACGGACGGGAGGACGGTAGGCTGATAGTTGGTGAGCGTAGTATTGCACGGAGTGGAGTACAGTGGACTGATAATTGGTGAGCGGAGTATTGCACGGAGTGGAGAATGGTAGGCTGTTAATTGGTGACTGGTGTATTGCCGGGAGGTGAGGGCGGTAGGCTGATAATTGTTGAGGGTAGTATTGTACGGAGGGGAGGCCGGAAGGCTGATAATTTGTGTGTGGAGTATTGCACAGAGGGGAGGATGCTAGGCTGTTAATTGGTGAGTGGAGTATTGCACGGAGTGGAGGACGGTAGGCTGATAATTGGTGAGCGGAGTATTGCACGGAGGGGAGGAGTAGGCTGATAATTGGTGAGCGGAGCATTGCACGGAGTGGAGGATGGTAGGCTGATAATTGGTGAGTGTAGTATTGCACGGAGGGGAGGATGGTAGGCTGATAATTGGTGAGTGATGTATTGCACAGAGTGGATGACGGTGGGCTGATAATTCGTGAGTGGATTATTGCACCGAGCGGCGGACGGTAGGCTGATAATTGCTGAGTGGATTATTTCATGGAGGGGAGGACAGTAGGCTGATAATTGGTGAGTGGAGTATTGTACGGAGTGGAGGACAGTGGGCTGATAATTGGTGAGTGTAGTATTGTACGGTTTGGAGGAGCTAGGCTGATAATTGCTGAGTGGAGTATTGCCCGGAGTAGAGGACAGTAGGCTGATAATTGGTGAGTGGAGTATTGTACGGAGGGGAGTTCGGTAGGCTGATAATTTGTGAGTGGAGTATTGCACAGAGGGGAGGATGGTAGGCTGATAATTGATGAGTGGAGTATTGTACGGAGGCGAGGACGGTAGGCAGATAATTGGTGAGTGGAGTATTGCACAGAGGGGAGGATGGTAGGCTGATAATTGGTGAGTGGTGTATTGTACGGAGGCGAGGACGGTATGCTGATAAATGGTCAGTGGAGTATTGCAAGGAAGGGAGGACGGTAGGCTGATAATTGGTGCGCGGAGTATTGCACGGAGTGGAGGACGGCAGGCTGATAATTTGTGAGTGGAGTATTGTACGGAGGCGAGGACGGTAGGCAGATAATTGGTGAGCGGAGTATTGCACAGAGGGGAGGACGGTAGGCTGATAGTTGGTGAGCGTAGTATTGCACGGAGTGGAGAACAGTGGACTGATAATTGGAGAGCGGAGTATTGCACGGAGTGGAGAATGGTAGGCTGTTAATTGGTGACTGGTGTATTGCCGGGAGGGGAAGGCGGTAGGCTGATAATTGGTGAGGGTAGTATTGTACGGAGGGGAGGCCGGTAGGCTGATAATTTGTGTGTGGAGTATTGCACAGAGGGGAGGATGGTAGGCTGTTAATTGGTGAGTGGAGTATTGCACGGAGTGGAGGACGGTAGGCTGATAATTGGTGAGCGGAGTATTGCACGCAGGGGAGGAGTAGGCTGATAATTGGTGAGTGTTGTATTGCACGGGGAGGATGGTAGGCTGATAATTGTTGAGGGTAGTATTGTACGGAGGGGAGGCCGGAAGGCTGATAATTTGTGTGTGGAGTATTGCACAGAGGGGAGGAGTAGGCTGATAATTGGTGAGCGGAGCATTGCACGGAGTGGAGGATGGTAGGCTGATAATTGGTGAGTGTAGTATTGCACGGAGGGGAGGATGGTAGGCTGATAATTGGTGAGTGGTGTATTGCACAGAGTGGATGACGGTGGGCTGATAATTCGTGAGTGGATTATTGCACCGAGCGGCGGACGGTAGGCTGATCATTGCTGAGTGGAGTATTTCACGGAGTAGAGGACAGTAGGCTGACAATTGGTGAGTGGAGTATTGTACGGAGTGGAGGACGGTGGGCTGATAATTGGTGAGTGTAGTATTGTACGGTTTGGAGGAGCTAGGCTGATAATTGGTAAGTGGAGTATTGCCCGGAGTGGAGGACGGTAGGCTGATAATTGCTGAGTGGAGTATTTCACGGAGGGGAGGACAGTGGGCTGATAATTGGTGAGTGGAGTATTGCACGGAGGCGAGGACGGTATGCTGATAATTGGTAAGCGGAGTATTGCATGGAGGGGAGGACGGTAGGCTGATAATTGGTGAGTGGTGTATTGCACAGAGTGGATGACGGTGGGCTGATAATTCGTGAGTGGATTATTGCACCGAGCGGCGGACGGTAGGCTGATAATTGCGGAGTGGAGTATTTCACAGAGGGGAGGACAGTGGGCTGATAATTGGTAAGTGGAGTATTGCACAGAGGGGAGGACGGTAGGCTGATAATTGGTGAGTGGAGTATTGTACGGAGGCGAGGACGGTAGACAGATAATTTATGAGTGGAGTATTGTATGGAGGGGAGGACGGTAGGCTGATAATTGGTGCGCGGAGTATTGCACGGAGTGGAGGACGGCAGGCAGATAATTTGTGAGTGGAGTATTGTACGGAGGCGAGGACGGTAGGCAGATAATTGGTGAGCGGAGTATTGCACAGAGGGGAGGACGGTAGGCTGATAATTGCTAAGTGGAGTATTGCACGGACGGGAGGACGGTAGGCTGATAGTTGGTGAGCGTAGTATTGCACGGAGTGGAGTACAGTGGACTGATAATTGGTGAGCGGAGTATTGCACGGAGTGGAGAATGGTAGGCTGTTAATTGGTGACTGGTGTATTGCCGGGAGGTGAGGGCGGTAGGCTGATAATTGTTGAGGGTAGTATTGTACGGAGGGGAGGCCGGAAGGCTGATAATTTGTGTGTGGAGTATTGCACAGAGGGGAGGATGCTAGGCTGTTAATTGGTGAGTGGAGTATTGCACGGAGTGGAGGACGGTAGGCTGATAATTGGTGAGCGGAGTATTGCACGGAGGGGAGGAGTAGGCTGATAATTGGTGAGCGGAGCATTGCACGGAGTGGAGGATGGTAGGCTGATAATTGGTGAGTGTAGTATTGCACGGAGGGGAGGATGGTAGGCTGATAATTGGTGAGTGATGTATTGCACAGAGTGGATGACGGTGGGCTGATAATTCGTGAGTGGATTATTGCACCGAGCGGCGGACGGTAGGCTGATAATTGCTGAGTGGATTATTTCATGGAGGGGAGGACAGTAGGCTGATAATTGGTGAGTGGAGTATTGTACGGAGTGGAGGACAGTGGGCTGATAATTGGTGAGTGTAGTATTGTACGGTTTGGAGGAGCTAGGCTGATAATTGCTGAGTGGAGTATTGCCCGGAGTAGAGGACAGTAGGCTGATAATTGGTGAGTGGAGTATTGTACGGAGGGGAGTTCGGTAGGCTGATAATTTGTGAGTGGAGTATTGCACAGAGGGGAGGATGGTAGGCTGATAATTGATGAGTGGAGTATTGTACGGAGGCGAGGACGGTAGGCAGATAATTGGTGAGTGGAGTATTGCACAGAGGGGAGGACCGTAGGCTGATAATTGGTGAGTGGTGTATTGTACGGAGGCGAGGACGGTATGCTGATAAATGGTCAGTGGAGTATTGCAAGGAAGGGAGGACGGTAGGCTGATAATTGGTGCGCGGAGTATTGCACGGAGTGGAGGACGGCAGGCTGATAATTTGTGAGTGGAGTATTGTACGGAGGCGAGGACGGTAGGCAGATAATTGGTGAGCGGAGTATTGCACAGAGGGGAGGACGGTAGGCTGATAGTTGGTGAGCGTAGTATTGCACGGAGTGGAGAACAGTGGACTGATAATTGGAGAGCGGAGTATTGCACGGAGTGGAGAATGGTAGGCTGTTAATTGGTGACTGGTGTATTGCCGGGAGGGGAAGGCGGTAGGCTGATAATTGGTGAGGGTAGTATTGTACGGAGGGGAGGCCGGTAGGCTGATAATTTGTGTGTGGAGTATTGCACAGAGGGGAGGATGGTAGGCTGTTAATTGGTGAGTGGAGTATTGCACGGAGTGGAGGACGGTAGGCTGATAATTGGTGAGCGGAGTATTGCACGCAGGGGAGGAGTAGGCTGATAATTGGTGAGTGTTGTATTGCACGGGGAGGATGGTAGGCTGATAATTGTTGAGGGTAGTATTGTACGGAGGGGAGGCCGGAAGGCTGATAATTTGTGTGTGGAGTATTGCACAGAGGGGAGGAGTAGGCTGATAATTGGTGAGCGGAGCATTGCACGGAGTGGAGGATGGTAGGCTGATAATTGGTGAGTGTAGTATTGCACGGAGGGGAGGATGGTAGGCTGATAATTGGTGAGTGGTGTATTGCACAGAGTGGATGACGGTGGGCTGATAATTCGTGAGTGGATTATTGCACCGAGCGGCGGACGGTAGGCTGATCATTGCTGAGTGGAGTATTTCACGGAGTAGAGGACAGTAGGCTGACAATTGGTGAGTGGAGTATTGTACGGAGTGGAGGACGGTGGGCTGATAATTGGTGAGTGTAGTATTGTACGGTTTGGAGGAGCTAGGCTGATAATTGGTAAGTGGAGTATTGCCCGGAGTGGAGGACGGTAGGCTGATAATTGCTGAGTGGAGTATTTCACGGAGGGGAGGACAGTGGGCTGATAATTGGTGAGTGGAGTATTGCACGGAGGCGAGGACGGTATGCTGATAATTGGTAAGCGGAGTATTGCATGGAGGGGAGGACGGTAGGCTGATAATTGGTGAGCGGAGTATTGCACGGAGGGGAGCACCGTAGGCTATAATTGGTGAGCGGAGTATTGCACGGAGGGGAGCACAGTAGGCTGATAATTCGTGAGTGGATTATTGCACCGAGCGGCGGACGGTAGGCTGATAATTGCTGAGTGGATTATTTCATGGAGGGGAGGACAGTAGGCTGATAATTGGTGAGTGGAGTATTGTACGGAGTGGAGGACAGTGGGCTGATAATTGGTGAGTGTAGTATTGTACGGTTTGGAGGAGCTAGGCTGATAATTGGTGAGTGGAGTATTGCCCGGAGTGGAGGACGGTAGGCTGATAATTGCTGAGTGGAGTATTTCACGGAGGGGAGGACAGTGGGCTGATAATTGGTGAGTGGAGTATTGCACGGAGGCGAGGACGGTATGCTGATAATTGGTAAGCGGAGTATTGCATGGAGGGGAGGACGGTAGGCTGATAATTGGTGAGCGGAGTATTGCACGGAGGGGAGCACCGTAGGCTATAATTGGTGAGCGGAGTATTGCACGGAGGGGAGCACAGTAGGCTGATAATTGGTGCGCGGAGTATTGCACGGAGTGGAGGATGGCAGGCTGATCATTTGTGAGTGGAGTATTGTACGGAGGCGAGGACGGTAGGCAGATAATTGGTGAGCGGAGTATTGCACAGAGGGGAGGACGGTAGGCTGATAGTTGGTTAGCATTGTATTGCACGGAGCGGAGTACAGTGGGCTGATAATTAGTAGTGGAATATTGCACAGAGTGGATGACGGTGGGCTGATAATTCGTGAGTGGATTACTGCACCGAGCGGCGGACGGTAGGCTGATAATTGCTGAGTGGAGTATTTCACAGAGGGGAGGACAGTGGGCTGATAATTGGTAAGTGGAGTATTGCACGGAGGGGAGGACGGTAGGCTGATAATTGGTGCGCGGAGTATTGCACGGAGTGGAGGACGGCAGGCAGATAATTTGTGAGTGGAGTATTGTACGGAGGCGAGGATGGTAGGCAGATAATTGGTGAGTGGAGTATTGCACAGAGGGGAGGACGGTAGGCTGATAATTGCTAAGTGGAGTATTGCATGGACGGGAGGACGGTAGGCTGATAGTTGGTGAGCGTAGTATTGCATGGAGGGGAGGATGGTAGGCTGATAATTGGTGAGTGGTGTATTGCACAGAGTGGATGACGGTGGGCTGATAATTCGTGAGTGGATTATTGCACCGAGCGGCGGACGGTAGGCTGATAATTGCGGAGTGGAGTATTTCACAGAGGGGAGGACAGTGGGCTGATAATTGGTAAGTGGAGTATTGCACAGAGGGGAGGACGGTAGGCTGATAATTGGTGAGTGGAGTATTGTACGGAGGCGAGGACGGTAGACAGATAATTTATGAGTGGAGTATTGTATGGAGGGGAGGACGGTAGGCTGATAATTGGTGCGCGGAGTATTGCACGGAGTGGAGGACGGCAGGCAGATAATTTGTGAGTGGAGTATTGTACGGAGGCGAGGACGGTAGGCAGATAATTGGTGAGCGGAGTATTGCACAGAGGGGAGGACGGTAGGCTGATAATTGCTAAGTGGAGTATTGCACGGACGGGAGGACGGTAGGCTGATAGTTGGTGAGCGTAGTATTGCACGGAGTGGAGTACAGTGGACTGATAATTGGTGAGCGGAGTATTGCACGGAGTGGAGAATGGTAGGCTGTTAATTGGTGACTGGTGTATTGCCGGGAGGTGAGGGCGGTAGGCTGATAATTGTTGAGGGTAGTATTGTACGGAGGGGAGGCCGGAAGGCTGATAATTTGTGTGTGGAGTATTGCACAGAGGGGAGGATGCTAGGCTGTTAATTGGTGAGTGGAGTATTGCACGGAGTGGAGGACGGTAGGCTGATAATTGGTGAGCGGAGTATTGCACGGAGGGGAGGAGTAGGCTGATAATTGGTGAGCGGAGCATTGCACGGAGTGGAGGATGGTAGGCTGATAATTGGTGAGTGTAGTATTGCACGGAGGGGAGGATGGTAGGCTGATAATTGGTGAGTGATGTATTGCACAGAGTGGATGACGGTGGGCTGATAATTCGTGAGTGGATTATTGCACCGAGCGGCGGACGGTAGGCTGATAATTGCTGAGTGGATTATTTCATGGAGGGGAGGACAGTAGGCTGATAATTGGTGAGTGGAGTATTGTACGGAGTGGAGGACAGTGGGCTGATAATTGGTGAGTGTAGTATTGTACGGTTTGGAGGAGCTAGGCTGATAATTGCTGAGTGGAGTATTGCCCGGAGTAGAGGACAGTAGGCTGATAATTGGTGAGTGGAGTATTGTACGGAGGGGAGTTCGGTAGGCTGATAATTTGTGAGTGGAGTATTGCACAGAGGGGAGGATGGTAGGCTGATAATTGATGAGTGGAGTATTGTACGGAGGCGAGGACGGTAGGCAGATAATTGGTGAGTGGAGTATTGCACAGAGGGGAGGACCGTAGGCTGATAATTGGTGAGTGGTGTATTGTACGGAGGCGAGGACGGTATGCTGATAAATGGTCAGTGGAGTATTGCAAGGAAGGGAGGACGGTAGGCTGATAATTGGTGCGCGGAGTATTGCACGGAGTGGAGGACGGCAGGCTGATAATTTGTGAGTGGAGTATTGTACGGAGGCGAGGACGGTAGGCAGATAATTGGTGAGCGGAGTATTGCACAGAGGGGAGGACGGTAGGCTGATAGTTGGTGAGCGTAGTATTGCACGGAGTGGAGAACAGTGGACTGATAATTGGAGAGCGGAGTATTGCACGGAGTGGAGAATGGTAGGCTGTTAATTGGTGACTGGTGTATTGCCGGGAGGGGAAGGCGGTAGGCTGATAATTGGTGAGGGTAGTATTGTACGGAGGGGAGGCCGGTAGGCTGATAATTTGTGTGTGGAGTATTGCACAGAGGGGAGGATGGTAGGCTGTTAATTGGTGAGTGGAGTATTGCACGGAGTGGAGGACGGTAGGCTGATAATTGGTGAGCGGAGTATTGCACGCAGGGGAGGAGTAGGCTGATAATTGGTGAGTGTTGTATTGCACGGGGAGGATGGTAGGCTGATAATTGTTGAGGGTAGTATTGTACGGAGGGGAGGCCGGAAGGCTGATAATTTGTGTGTGGAGTATTGCACAGAGGGGAGGATGCTAGGCTGTTAATTGGTGAGTGGAGTATTGCACGGAGTGGAGGACGGTAGGCTGATAATTGGTGAGCGGAGTATTGCACGGAGGGGAGGAGTAGGCTGATAATTGGTGAGCGGAGCATTGCACGGAGTGGAGGATGGTAGGCTGATAATTGGTGAGTGTAGTATTGCACGGAGGGGAGGATGGTAGGCTGATAATTGGTGAGTGATGTATTGCACAGAGTGGATGACGGTGGGCTGATAATTCGTGAGTGGATTATTGCACCGAGCGGCGGACGGTAGGCTGATAATTGCTGAGTGGATTATTTCATGGAGGGGAGGACAGTAGGCTGATAATTAATGAGTGGAGTATTGTACGGAGTGGAGGACAGTGGGCTGATAATTGGTGAGTGTAGTATTGTACGGTTTGGAGGAGCTAGGCTGATAATTGCTGAGTGGAGTATTGCCCGGAGTAGAGGACAGTAGGCTGATAATTGGTGAGTGGAGTATTGTACGGAGGGGAGTTCGGTAGGCTGATAATTTGTGAGTGGAGTATTGCACAGAGGGGAGGATGGTAGGCTGATAATTGATGAGTGGAGTATTGTACGGAGGCGAGGACGGTAGGCAGATAATTGGTGAGTGGAGTATTGCACAGAGGGGAGGACGGTAGGCTGATAATTGGTGAGTGGAGTATTGTACGGAGGCGAGGACGGTATGCTGATAAATGGTCAGTGGAGTATTGCAAGGAAGGGAGGACGGTAGGCTGATAATTGGTGCGCGGAGTATTGCACGGAGTGGAGGACGGCAGGCTGATAATTGGTGAGTGGTGTATTGCACAGAGTGGATGACGGTGGGCTGATAATTCGTGAGTGGATTATTGCACCGAGCGGCGGACGGTAGGCTGATAATTGCGGAGTGGAGTATTTCACAGAGGGGAGGACAGTGGGCTGATAATTGGTAAGTGGAGTATTGCACAGAGGGGAGGACGGTAGGCTGATAATTGGTGAGTGGAGTATTGTACGGAGGCGAGGACGGTAGACAGATAATTTATGAGTGGAGTATTGTATGGAGGGGAGGACGGTAGGCTGATAATTGGTGCGCGGAGTATTGCACGGAGTGGAGGACGGCAGGCAGATAATTTGTGAGTGGAGTATTGTACGGAGGCGAGGACGGTAGGCAGATAATTGGTGAGCGGAGTATTGCACAGAGGGGAGGACGGTAGGCTGATAATTGCTAAGTGGAGTATTGCACGGACGGGAGGACGGTAGGCTGATAGTTGGTGAGCGTAGTATTGCACGGAGTGGAGTACAGTGGACTGATAATTGGTGAGCGGAGTATTGCACGGAGTGGAGAATGGTAGGCTGTTAATTGGTGACTGGTGTATTGCCGGGAGGTGAGGGCGGTAGGCTGATAATTGTTGAGGGTAGTATTGTACGGAGGGGAGGCCGGAAGGCTGATAATTTGTGTGTGGAGTATTGCACAGAGGGGAGGATGCTAGGCTGTTAATTGGTGAGTGGAGTATTGCACGGAGTGGAGGACGGTAGGCTGATAATTGGTGAGCGGAGTATTGCACGGAGGGGAGGAGTAGGCTGATAATTGGTGAGCGGAGCATTGCACGGAGTGGAGGATGGTAGGCTGATAATTGGTGAGTGTAGTATTGCACGGAGGGGAGGATGGTAGGCTGATAATTGGTGAGTGATGTATTGCACAGAGTGGATGACGGTGGGCTGATAATTCGTGAGTGGATTATTGCACCGAGCGGCGGACGGTAGGCTGATAATTGCTGAGTGGATTATTTCATGGAGGGGAGGACAGTAGGCTGATAATTGGTGAGTGGAGTATTGTACGGAGTGGAGGACAGTGGGCTGATAATTGGTGAGTGTAGTATTGTACGGTTTGGAGGAGCTAGGCTGATAATTGCTGAGTGGAGTATTGCCCGGAGTAGAGGACAGTAGGCTGATAATTGGTGAGTGGAGTATTGTACGGAGGGGAGTTCGGTAGGCTGATAATTTGTGAGTGGAGTATTGCACAGAGGGGAGGATGGTAGGCTGATAATTGATGAGTGGAGTATTGTACGGAGGCGAGGACGGTAGGCAGATAATTGGTGAGTGGAGTATTGCACAGAGGGGAGGACCGTAGGCTGATAATTGGTGAGTGGTGTATTGTACGGAGGCGAGGACGGTATGCTGATAAATGGTCAGTGGAGTATTGCAAGGAAGGGAGGACGGTAGGCTGATAATTGGAGCGCGGAGTATTGCACGGAGTGGAGGACGGCAGGCTGATAATTTGTGAGTGGAGTATTGTACGGAGGCGAGGACGGTAGGCAGATAATTGGTGAGCGGAGTATTGCACAGAGGGGAGGACGGTAGGCTGATAGTTGGTGAGCGTAGTATTGCACGGAGTGGAGAACAGTGGACTGATAATTGGAGAGCGGAGTATTGCACGGAGTGGAGAATGGTAGGCTGTTAATTGGTGACTGGTGTATTGCCGGGAGGGGAAGGCGGTAGGCTGATAATTGGTGAGGGTAGTATTGTACGGAGGGGAGGCCGGTAGGCTGATAATTTGTGTGTGGAGTATTGCACAGAGGGGAGGATGGTAGGCTGTTAATTGGTGAGTGGAGTATTGCACGGAGTGGAGGACGGTAGGCTGATAATTGGTGAGCGGAGTATTGCACGCAGGGGAGGAGTAGGCTGATAATTGGTGAGTGTTGTATTGCACGGGGAGGATGGTAGGCTGATAATTGTTGAGGGTAGTATTGTACGGAGGGGAGGCCGGAAGGCTGATAATTTGTGTGTGGAGTATTGCACAGAGGGGAGGATGCTAGGCTGTTAATTGGTGAGTGGAGTATTGCACGGAGTGGAGGACGGTAGGCTGATAATTGGTGAGCGGAGTATTGCACGGAGGGGAGGAGTAGGCTGATAATTGGTGAGCGGAGCATTGCACGGAGTGGAGGATGGTAGGCTGATAATTGGTGAGTGTAGTATTGCACGGAGGGGAGGATGGTAGGCTGATAATTGGTGAGTGATGTATTGCACAGAGTGGATGACGGTGGGCTGATAATTCGTGAGTGGATTATTGCACCGAGCGGCGGACGGTAGGCTGATAATTGCTGAGTGGATTATTTCATGGAGGGGAGGACAGTAGGCTGATAATTAATGAGTGGAGTATTGTACGGAGTGGAGGACAGTGGGCTGATAATTGGTGAGTGTAGTATTGTACGGTTTGGAGGAGCTAGGCTGATAATTGCTGAGTGGAGTATTGCCCGGAGTAGAGGACAGTAGGCTGATAATTGGTGAGTGGAGTATTGTACGGAGGGGAGTTCGGTAGGCTGATAATTTGTGAGTGGAGTATTGCACAGAGGGGAGGATGGTAGGCTGATAATTGATGAGTGGAGTATTGTACGGAGGCGAGGACGGTAGGCAGATAATTGGTGAGTGGAGTATTGCACAGAGGGGAGGACGGTAGGCTGATAATTGGTGAGTGGAGTATTGTACGGAGGCGAGGACGGTATGCTGATAAATGGTCAGTGGAGTATTGCAAGGAAGGGAGGACGGTAGGCTGATAATTGGTGCGCGGAGTATTGCACGGAGTGGAGGACGGCAGGCTGATAATTTGTGAGTGGAGTATTGTACGGAGGCGAGGACGGTAGGCAGATAATTGGTGAGCGGAGTATTGCACAGAGGGGAGGACGGTAGGCTGATAGTTGGTGAGCGTAGTATTGCACGGAGTGGAGAACAGTGGACTGATAATTGGAGAGCGGAGTATTGCACGGAGTGGAGAATGGTAGGCTGTTAATTGGTGACTGGTGTATTGCCGGGAGGGGAAGGCGGTAGCCTGATAATTGGTGAGGGTAGTATTGTACGGAGGGGAGGCCGGTAGGCTGATAATTTGTGTGTGGAGTATTGCACAGAGGGGAGGATGGTAGGCTGTTAATTGGTGAGTGGAGTATTGCACGGAGTGGAGGACGGTAGGCTGATAATTGGTGAGCGGAGTATTGCACGCAGGGGAGGAGTAGGCTGATAATTGGTGAGTGTTGTATTGCACGGGGAGGATGGTAGGCTGATAATTTATGAGTGGAATATTGCACGGAGGGGAGGAGTAGGCTGAGAATTTGTGAGCGGTGTATTGCACGGAGTGAAGGACGGTAGGCTGATAATTTGTGAGAGTAGTATTGTACAGAGGGGAGGACGGTAGTGTGATAATTACTTTGTGGAGTATTGCACAGAGGGGAGGACTGTAGGCTGATATTTGGTGAGTGGATTATTGCATGGTGGGGGGGACGGTAGGCTGATAATTGGTGAGTGGAGTATTGCAAGGCAGGGAGGACTGTAGGCTGATAATTTGTGAGTGGAGTATTGCACAGAGTGGGGACGGTTGGCTGATAATTGGGGAGTGGTGTATTGTATGGAGCGGAGTACAGTGATCTGATAATTGGGGAGTGGAGTATTGCATACAGGGGAGTACAGTTGTCTGATAATTGTTGAGTGGATTATTGCACAGAGGGGAGGATGGTAGGCTGATAATTGGTGATTGGAGTGTTGCACGGAGGGGCGGACGGTAGGCTGATAATTGTTGAGTGGAGTATTGCAAGGAGGGGAGGACGGTAGGCTGATAATTGGTGAGTGGAGTATTGATTGGAGGGGAGTATGGTAGGCTTAAATTGGTGAGTGGATTATTGCACGAAGGGGAGGACAGTGGGCTGATAATTGGTGACTGGTGTATTGCACGGAGGGGAGGGCGGTAGGCTGATAATTGGTGAGGGTAGTTTTGTACGGAGGGGAGGCCGGAAGGCTGATAATTTGTGTGTGGAGTATTGCACAGAGGGGAGGAGTAGGCTGATAATTGGTGAGCGGAGCATTGCACGGAGTGGAGGATGGTAGGCTGATAATTGGTGAGTGTAGTATTGCACAGAGTGGATGACGGTGGGCTGATAATTCGTGAGTGGATTATTGCACCGAGCGGCGGACGGTAGGCTGATCATTGCTGAGTGGAGTATTTCACGGAGGGGAGGACAGTAGGCTGACAATTGGTGAGTGGAGTATTGTACGGAGTGGAGGACGGTGGGCTGATAATTGGTGAGTGTAGTATTGTACGGATTGGAGGAGCTAGGCTGATAATTGGTGAGTGGAGTATTGCCCGGAGTGGAGGACGGTAGGCTGATAATTGCTGAGTGGAGTATTTCACGGAGGGGAGGACAGTGGGCTGATAATTGGTGAGTGGAGTATTGCACGGAGGCGAGGACGGTATGCTGATAATTGGTAAGCGGAGTATTGCATGGAGGGGAGAACGTTAGGCTGATAATTGGTGAGCGGAGTATTGCACGGAGGGGAGCACCGTAGGCTATAATTGGTGAGCGGAGTATTGCACGGAGGGGAGCACAGTAGGCTGATAATTGGTGCGCGGAGTATTGCACGGAGTGGAGGATGGCAGGCTGATAATTTGTGAGTGGAGTATTTTACGGAGGCGAGGACGGTAGGCAGATAATTGGTGAGCGGAGTATTGCACAGAGAGGAGGACGGTAGGCTGATAGTTGGTTAGCATTGTATTGCACGGAGCGGAGTACAGTGGGCTGATAATTAGTGAGTGGAATATTGCACAGAGTGGATGACGGTGGGCTGATAATTCGTGAGTGGATTACAGCACCGAGCGGCGGACGGTAGGCTGATAATTGCTGAGTGGAGTATTTCACAGAGGGGAGGACAGTGGGCTGATAATTGGTAAGTGGAGTATTGCACGGAGGGGAGGACGGTAGGCTGATAATTGGTGCGCGGAGTATTGCACGGAGTGGAGGACGGCAGGCAGATAATTTGTGAGTGGAGTATTGTACGGAGGCGAGGACGGTAGGCAGATAATTGGTGAGTTGAGTATTGCACAGAGGGGAGGACGGTAGGCTGATAATTGCTAAGTGGAGTATTGCACGGACGGGAGGACGGTAGGCTGATAGTTGGTGAGCGTAGTATTGCACGGAGTGGAGTACAGTGGACTGATAATTGGTGAGCGGAGTATTGCACGGAGTGGAGAATGGTAGGCTGTTAATTGGTGACTGGTGTATTGCCGGGAGGTGAGGGCGGTAGGCTGATAATTGTTGAGGGTAGTATTGTACGGAGGGGAGGCCGGAAGGCTGATAATTTGTGTGTGGAGTATTGCACAGAGGGGAGGATGGTAGGCTGTTAATTGGTGAGTGGAGTATTGCACGGAGTGGAGGACGGTAGGCTGATAATTGGTGAGCGGAGTATTGCACGGAGGGGAGGAGTAGGCTGATAATTGGTGAGCGGAGCATTGCACGGAGTGGAGGATGGTAGGCTCATAATTGGTGAGTGTAGTATTGCATGGAGGGGAGGATGGTAGGCTGATAATTGGTGAGCGGAGTATTGCACGGAGGGGAGGAGTAGGCTGATAATTGGTGAGCGGAGCATTGCACGGAGTGGAGGATGGTAGGCTCATAATTGGTGAGTGTAGTATTGCATGGAGGGGAGGATGGTAGGCTGATAATTGGTGAGTGGTGAATTGCACAGAGTGGATGACGGTGGGCTGATAATTCGTGAGTGGATTATTGCACCGAGCGGCGGATGGTAGGCTGATAATTGCGGAGTGGAGTATTTCACAGAGGGGAGGACAGTGGGCTGATAATTGGTAAGTGGAGTATTGCACGGAGGGGAGGACGGGGGGAGGACGGTAGGCTGATAATTGGTGAGTGGAGTATTGTACGGAGGCGAGGACGGTAGACAGATAATTTATGAGTGGAGTATTGTATGGAGGGGAGGACGGTAGGCTGATAATTGGTGCGCGGAGTATTGCACGGAGTGGAGGACGGCAGGCAGATAATTTGTGAGTGGAGTATTGTACGGAGGCGAGGACGGTAGGCAGATAATTGGTGAGCGGAGTATTGCCCGGACTAAAGGACAGTAGGCTGATAATTGGTGAGTGGAGTATTGTACGGAGGGGAGTTCGGTAGGCTGATAATTTGTGAGTGGAGTATTGCACAGAGGGGAGGACGGTAGGCTGATAATTGATGAGTGGAGTATTGTACGGAGGCGAGGACGGTAGGCAGATAATTGGTGAGTGGAGTATTGCACAGAGGGGAGGACGGTAGGCTGATAATTGGTGAGTGGAGTATTGTACGGAGGCGAGGACGGTATGCTCATAAATGGTCAGTGGAGTATTGCAAGGAAGGGAGGACGGTAGGCTGATAATTGGTGCGCGGAGTATTGCACGGAGTGGAGGGCGGCAGGCTGATAATTTGTGAGTGGAGTATTGTACGGAGGCGAGGACGGTAGGCAGATAATTGGTGAGCGGAGTATTGCACAGAGGGGAGGACGGTAGGCTGATAGTTGGTGAGCGTAGTATTGCATGGAGTGGAGTACAGTGGACTGATAATTGGTGAGCGGAGTATTGCACGGAGTGGAGAATGGTAGGCTGTTAATTGGTGACTGGTGTATTGCCGGGAGGGGAAGGCGGTAGGCTGATAATTGGTGAGGGTAGTATTGTACGGAGGGGAGGCCGGTAGGCTGATAATTTGTGTGTGGAGTATTGCACAGAGGGGAGGATGGTAGGCTGTTAATTGGTGAGTGGAGTATTGCCCGGAGTAGAGGACAGTAGGCTGATAATTGGTGAGTGGAGTATTGTACGGAGGGGAGTTCGGTAGGCTGATAATTTGTGAGTGGAGTATTGCACAGAGGGGAGGACGGTAGGCTGATAATTGATGAGTGGAGTATTGTACGGAGGCGAGGACGGTAGGCAGATAATTGGTGAGTGGAGTATTGCACAGACGGGAGGACGGTAGGCTGTTAATTGGTGACTGGTGTATTGCCGGGAGGGGAAGGCGGCAGGCTGATAATTGGTGAGGGTAGTATTGTACGGAGGGGAGGCCGGTAGGCTGATAATTTGTGTGTGGAGTATTGCACAGAGGGGAGGATGGTAGGCTGTTAATTGGTGAGTGGAGTATTGCCCGGAGTAGAGGACAGTAGGCTGATAATTGGTGAGTGGAGTATTGTACGGAGGGGAGTTCGGTAGGCTGATAATTTGTGAGTGGAGTATTGCACAGAGGGGAGGACGGTAGGCTGATAATTGATGAGTGGAGTATTGTACGGAGGCGAGGACGGTAGGCAGATAATTGGTGAGTGGAGTATTGCACAGAGGGGAGGACGGTAGGCTGATAATTGGTGAGTGGAGTATTGTACGGAGGCGAGGACGGTATGCTGATAAATGGTCAGTGGAGTATTGCAAGGAAGGGAGGACAGTAGGCTGATAATTGGTGCGCGGAGTATTGCACGGAGTGGAGGACGGCAGGCTGATAATTTGTGAGTGGAGTATTGTACGGAGGCGAGGACGGTAGGCAGATAATTGGTGAGCGGAGTATTGTACGGAGGGGAGGACGGTAGGCTGATAATTTTTGTGTGGAGTATTGCACAGAGGGGAGGATGGTAGGCTGTTAATTGGTGAGTGGAGTATTGCACGGAATGGAGGACGGTAGGCTGATAATTGGTGAGCGGAGTATTGCACGGAGGGGAGGAGTAGGCTGATAATTGGTGAGTGTAGTATTGCACGGAGGGGAGGATGGTAGGCTGATAATTGGTGAGTGTAGTATTGCATGGAGGGGAGGATGGTAGGCTGATAATTGGTGAGTGGAATATTGCACGGAGGGGAGGAGTAGGCTGAGAATTTGTGAGCGGTGTATTGCACGGAGTGGAGGACGGTAGGCTGATAATTTGTGAGAGTAATATTGTACAGAGGGGAGGACGGTAGTGTGATAATTACTTTGTGGAGTATTGCACAGAGGGGAGGACTGTAGGCTGATATTTGGTGAGTGGATTATTGCATGGTGGGCGGGACGGTAGGCTGATAATTGGTGAGTGGAGTATTGCAAGGCAGGGAGGACTGTAGGCTGATAATTTGTGAGTGGAGTATTGCACAGAGTGGGGACGGTTGGCTGATAATTGGGGAGTGGTGTATTGTATGGAGGGGAGTACAGTGATCTTATAATTGGGGAGTGGAGTATTGCATACAGGGGAGTACAGTTGTCTGATAATTGTTGAGTGGATTATTGCACAGAGGGGAGGATGGTAGGCTGATAATTGGTGAGTGGAGTGATGCACGGAGGGGCGGACGGTAGGCTGATAATTGTTGAGTGGAGCATTGCAAGGAGGGGAGGACGGTAGGCTGATAATTGGTGAGTGGAGTATTGATCGGAGGGGAGTACGGTAGGCTTAAATTGGTGAGGGGATTATTGCACGAAGGGGAGGACAGTGGGCTGATAATTGGTAAGTGGAGTATTGCACGGAGGGGAGGACGGTAGACTGATAATTGTTGGTGAGCATAGTATTGCACGGAGCGGAGTAGAGTGGACTGATAATTGGTGAGTGGAGTATTGCACGGAGCGAAGAACGGTAGGCTGTTAATTGGTGAGTGGATTATTGCACGGAGTGGAGGACGGTAGGCTGATAATTGGTGAGTGGAGTATTTCACAGGGGGGAGGACGGTGGGCTGATAATTAGTGAGTGGAGTATTGAACAGAGTGGATGATGGTGGGCTGATAATTCGTGAGTGGATTATTGCACCGAGCGGCGGACGGTAGGCTGATAATTGCTGAGTGGAGTATTTCACGGAGGGGAGGACAGTGGGCTGATAATTGGTGAGTGGAGTATTGCACGGAGGCGAGGACGGTATGCTGATAATTGTTAAGCGGAGTATTGCACGGAGGGGAGGACGGTAGGCTGATAGTTGGTTAGCATTGTATTGCACGGAGCAGAGTACAGTGGGCTGATAATTAGTGAGTGGAATATTGCACAGAGTGGATGACGGTGGGCTGATAATTCGTGAGTGGATTATTGCACCGAGCGGCGGACGGTAGGCTGATAATTGCTGAGTGTAGTATTTCACAGAGGGGCGGACAGTGGGCTGATAATTGGTAAGTGGAGTATTGTACGGAGAGGAGGACGGTAGGCTGATAATTGGTGCGCGGAGTATTGCACGGAGTGGAGGACGGCAGGCAGATAATTTGTGAGTGGAGTATTGCACAGAGGGGAGGACGGTAGGCTGATAATTGCTAAATGGAGTATTGCATGGACGGGAGGACGGTAGGCTGATAATTGCTGAGTGGAGTATTTCACGGAGGGGAGGACAGTGGGCTGATAATTGGTGAGTGGAGTATTGCACGGAGGCGAGGACGGTATGCTGATAATTGGTAAGCGGAGTATTGCATGGAGGGGAGAACGTTAGGCTGATAATTGGTGAGCGGAGTATTGCACGGAGGGGAGCACCGTAGGCTATAATTGGTGAGCGGAGTATTGCACGGAGGGGAGCACAGTAGGCTGATAATTGGTGCGCGGAGTATTGCACGGAGTGGAGGATGGCAGGCTGATAATTTGTGAGTGGAGTATTGTACGGAGGCGAGGACGGTAGGCAGATAATTGGTGAGCGGAGTATTGCACAGAGGGGAGGACGGTAGGCTGATAGTTGGTTAGCATTGTATTGCACGGAGCGGAGTACAGTGGGCTGATAATTAGTGAGTGGAATATTGCACAGAGTGGATGACGGTGGGCTGATAATTCGTGAGTGGATTACTGCACCGAGCGGCGGACGGTAGGCAGATAATTGGTGAGCGGAGTATTGTACGGAGGGGAGGACGGTAGGCTGATAATTTTTGTGTGGAGTATTGCACAGAGGGGAGGATGGTAGGCTGTTAATTGGTGAGTGGAGTATTGCACGGAATGGAGGACGGTAGGCTGATAATTGGTGAGCGGAGTATTGCACGGAGGGGAGGAGTAGGCTGATAATTGGTGAGTGTAGTATTGCACGGAGGGGAGGATGGTAGGCTGATAATTGGTGAGTGTAGTATTGCATGGAGGGGAGGATGGTAGGCTGATAATTGGTGAGTGGAATATTGCACGGAGGGGAGGAGTAGGCTGAGAATTTGTGAGCGGTGTATTGCACGGAGTGGAGGACGGTAGGCTGATAATTTGTGAGAGTAATATTGTACAGAGGGGAGGACGGTAGTGTGATAATTACTTTGTGGAGTATTGCACAGAGGGGAGGACTGTAGGCTGATATTTGGTGAGTGGATTATTGCATGGTGGGCGGGACGGTAGGCTGATAATTGGTGAGTGGAGTATTGCAAGGCAGGGAGGACTGTAGGCTGATAATTTGTGAGTGGAGTATTGCACAGAGTGGGGACGGTTGGCTGATAATTGGGGAGTGGTGTATTGTATGGAGGGGAGTACAGTGATCTGATAATTGGGGAGTGGAGTATTGCATACAGGGGAGTACAGTTGTCTGATAATTGTTGAGTGGATTATTGCACAGAGGGGAGGATGGTAGGCTGATAATTGGTGAGTGGAGTGTTGCACGGAGGGGCGGACGGTAGGCTGATAATTGTTGAGTGGAGCATTGCAAGGAGGGGAGGACGGTAGGCTGATAATTGGTGAGTGGAGTATTGATCGGAGGGGAGTACGGTAGGCTTAAATTGGTGAGGGGATTATTGCACGAAGGGGAGGACAGTGGGCTGATAATTGGTAAGTGGAGTATTGCACGGAGGGGAGGACGGTAGACTGATAATTGTTGGTGAGCATAGTATTGCACGGAGCGGAGTACAGTGGACTGATAATTGGTGAGTGGAGTATTGCACGGAGCGAAGAACGGTAGGCTGTTAATTGGTGAGTGGATTATTGCACGGAGTGGAGGACGGTAGGCTGATAATTGGTGAGTGGAGTATTTCACAGGGGGGAGGACGGTGGGCTGATAATTAGTGAGTGGAGTATTGAACAGAGTGGATGATGGTGGGCTGATAATTCGTGAGTGGATTATTGCACCGAGCGGCGGACGTTAGGCTGATAATTGCTGAGTGGAGTATTTCACGGAGGGGAGGACAGTGGGCTGATAATTGGTGAGTGGAGTATTGCACGGAGGCGAGGACGGTATGCTGATAATTGGTAAGCGGAGTATTGTACGGAGGGGAGGACGGTAGGCTGATAGATGGTAAGTGGAGTATTGTACGGAGGGGAGGACGGTAGGCTGATAGTTGGTTAGCATTGTATTGCACGGAGCAGAGTACAGTGGGCTGATAATTAGTGAGTGGAATATTGCACAGAGTGGATGACGGTGGGCTGATAATTCGTGAGTGGATTATTGCACCGAGCGGCGGACGGTAGGCTGATAATTGCTGAGTGCAGTATTTCACAGCGGGGCGGACAGTGGGCTGATAATTGGTAAGTGGAGTATTGTACGGAGAGGAGGACGGTAGGCTGATAATTGGTGCGCGGAGTATTGCACGGAGTGGAGGACGGCAGGCAGATAATTTGTGAGTGGAGTATTGTACGGACGCGAGGACGGTAGGCAGATAATTGGTGAGCGGAGTATTGCACAGAGGGGAGGACGGTAGGCTGATAATTGCTAAATGGAGTATTGCATGGACGGGAGGACGGTAGGCTGATAATTGCTGAGTGGAGTATTTCACGGAGGGGAGGACAGTGGGCTGATAATTGGTGAGTGGAGTATTGCACGGAGGCGAGGACGGTATGCTGATAATTGGTAAGCGGAGTATTGCATGGAGGGGAGAACGTTAGGCTGATAATTGGTGAGCGGAGTATTGCACGGAGGGGAGCACCGTAGGCTATAATTGGTGAGCGGAGTATTGCACGGAGGGGAGCACAGTAGGCTGATAATTGGTGCGCGGAGTATTGCACGGAGTGGAGGGCGGCAGGCTGATAATTTGTGAGTGGAGTATTGTACGGAGGCGAGGACGGTAGGCAGATAATTGGTGAGCGGAGTATTGCACAGAGGGGAGGACGGTAGGCTGATAGTTGGTGAGCGTAGTATTGCATGGAGTGGAGTACAGTGGACTGATAATTGGTGAGCGGAGTATTGCACGGAGTGGAGAATGGTAGGCTGTTAATTGGTGACTGGTGTATTGCCGGGAGGGGAAGGCGGTAGGCTGATAATTGGTGAGGGTAGTATTGTACGGAGGGGAGGCCGGTAGGCTGATAATTTGTGTGTGGAGTATTGCACAGAGGGGAGGATGGTAGGCTGTTAATTGGTGAGTGGAGTATTGCCCGGAGTAGAGGACAGTAGGCTGATAATTGGTGAGTGGAGTATTGTACGGAGGGGAGTTCGGTAGGCTGATAATTTGTGAGTGGAGTATTGCACAGAGGGGAGGACGGTAGGCTGATAATTGATGAGTGGAGTATTGTACGGAGGCGAGGACGGTAGGCAGATAATTGGTGAGTGGAGTATTGCACAGAGGGGAGGACGGTAGGCTGATAATTGGTGAGTGGAGTATTGTACGGAGGCGAGGACGGTATGCTGATAAATGGTCAGTGGAGTATTGCAAGGAAGGGAGGACAGTAGGCTGATAATTGGTGCGCGGAGTATTGCACGGAGTGGAGGACGGCAGGCTGATAATTTGTGAGTGGAGTATTGTACGGAGGCGAGGACGGTAGGCAGATAATTGGTGAGCGGAGTATTGTACGGAGGGGAGGACGGTAGGCTGATAATTTTTGTGTGGAGTATTGCACAGAGGGGAGGATGGTAGGCTGTTAATTGGTGAGTGGAGTATTGCACGGAATGGAGGACGGTAGGCTGATAATTGGTGAGCGGAGTATTGCACGGAGGGGAGGAGTAGGCTGATAATTGGTGAGTGTAGTATTGCACGGAGGGGAGGATGGTAGGCTGATAATTGGTGAGTGTAGTATTGCATGGAGGGGAGGATGGTAGGCTGATAATTGGTGAGTGGAATATTGCACGGAGGGGAGGAGTAGGCTGAGAATTTGTGAGCGGTGTATTGCACGGAGTGGAGGACGGTAGGCTGATAATTTGTGAGAGTAATATTGTACAGAGGGGAGGACGGTAGTGTGATAATTACTTTGTGGAGTATTGCACAGAGGGGAGGACTGTAGGCTGATATTTGGTGAGTGGATTATTGCATGGTGGGCGGGACGGTAGGCTGATAATTGGTGAGTGGAGTATTGCAAGGCAGGGAGGACTGTAGGCTGATAATTTGTGAGTGGAGTATTGCACAGAGTGGGGACGGTTGGCTGATAATTGGGGAGTGGTGTATTGTATGGAGGGGAGTACAGTGATCTTATAATTGGGGAGTGGAGTATTGCATACAGGGGAGTACAGTTGTCTGATAATTGTTGAGTGGATTATTGCACAGAGGGGAGGATGGTAGGCTGATAATTGGTGAGTGGAGTGATGCACGGAGGGGCGGACGGTAGGCTGATAATTGTTGAGTGGAGCATTGCAAGGAGGGGAGGACGGTAGGCTGATAATTGGTGAGTGGAGTATTGATCGGAGGGGAGTACGGTAGGCTTAAATTGGTGAGGGGATTATTGCACGAAGGGGAGGACAGTGGGCTGATAATTGGTAAGTGGAGTATTGCACGGAGGGGAGGACGGTAGACTGATAATTGTTGGTGAGCATAGTATTGCACGGAGCGGAGTAGAGTGGACTGATAATTGGTGAGTGGAGTATTGCACGGAGCGAAGAACGGTAGGCTGTTAATTGGTGAGTGGATTATTGCACGGAGTGGAGGACGGTAGGCTGATAATTGGTGAGTGGAGTATTTCACAGGGGGGAGGACGGTGGGCTGATAATTAGTGAGTGGAGTATTGAACAGAGTGGATGATGGTGGGCTGATAATTCGTGAGTGGATTATTGCACCGAGCGGCGGACGGTAGGCTGATAATTGCTGAGTGGAGTATTTCACGGAGGGGAGGACAGTGGGCTGATAATTGGTGAGTGGAGTATTGCACGGAGGCGAGGACGGTATGCTGATAATTGTTAAGCGGAGTATTGCACGGAGGGGAGGACGGTAGGCTGATAGTTGGTTAGCATTGTATTGCACGGAGCAGAGTACAGTGGGCTGATAATTAGTGAGTGGAATATTGCACAGAGTGGATGACGGTGGGCTGATAATTCGTGAGTGGATTATTGCACCGAGCGGCGGACGGTAGGCTGATAATTGCTGAGTGTAGTATTTCACAGAGGGGCGGACAGTGGGCTGATAATTGGTAAGTGGAGTATTGTACGGAGAGGAGGACGGTAGGCTGATAATTGGTGCGCGGAGTATTGCACGGAGTGGAGGACGGCAGGCAGATAATTTGTGAGTGGAGTATTGCACAGAGGGGAGGACGGTAGGCTGATAATTGCTAAATGGAGTATTGCATGGACGGGAGGACGGTAGGCTGATAATTGCTGAGTGGAGTATTTCACGGAGGGGAGGACAGTGGGCTGATAATTGGTGAGTGGAGTATTGCACGGAGGCGAGGACGGTATGCTGATAATTGGTAAGCGGAGTATTGCATGGAGGGGAGAACGTTAGGCTGATAATTGGTGAGCGGAGTATTGCACGGAGGGGAGCACCGTAGGCTATAATTGGTGAGCGGAGTATTGCACGGAGGGGAGCACAGTAGGCTGATAATTGGTGCGCGGAGTATTGCACGGAGTGGAGGATGGCAGGCTGATAATTTGTGAGTGGAGTATTGTACGGAGGCGAGGACGGTAGGCAGATAATTGGTGAGCGGAGTATTGCACAGAGGGGAGGACGGTAGGCTGATAGTTGGTTAGCATTGTATTGCACGGAGCGGAGTACAGTGGGCTGATAATTAGTGAGTGGAATATTGCACAGAGTGGATGACGGTGGGCTAATAATTCGTGAGTGGATTACTGCACCGAGCGGCGGACGGTAGGCAGATAATTGGTGAGCGGAGTATTGTACGGAGGGGAGGACGGTAGGCTGATAATTTTTGTGTGGAGTATTGCACAGAGGGGAGGATGGTAGGCTGTTAATTGGTGAGTGGAGTATTGCACGGAATGGAGGACGGTAGGCTGATAATTGGTGAGCGGAGTATTGCACGGAGGGGAGGAGTAGGCTGATAATTGGTGAGTGTAGTATTGCACGGAGGGGAGGATGGTAGGCTGATAATTGGTGAGTGTAGTATTGCATGGAGGGGAGGATGGTAGGCTGATAATTGGTGAGTGGAATATTGCACGGAGGGGAGGAGTAGGCTGAGAATTTGTGAGCGGTGTATTGCACGGAGTGGAGGACGGTAGGCTGATAATTTGTGAGAGTAATATTGTACAGAGGGGAGGACGGTAGTGTGATAATTACTTTGTGGAGTATTGCACAGAGGGGAGGACTGTAGGCTGATATTTGGTGAGTGGATTATTGCATGGTGGGCGGGACGGTAGGCTGATAATTGGTGAGTGGAGTATTGCAAGGCAGGGAGGACTGTAGGCTGATAATTTGTGAGTGGAGTATTGCACAGAGTGGGGACGGTTGGCTGATAATTGGGGAGTGGTGTATTGTATGGAGGGGAGTACAGTGATCTGATAATTGGGGAGTGGAGTATTGCATACAGGGGAGTACAGTTGTCTGATAATTGTTGAGTGGATTATTGCACAGAGGGGAGGATGGTAGGCTGATAATTGGTGAGTGGAGTGTTGCACGGAGGGGCGGACGGTAGGCTGATAATTGTTGAGTGGAGCATTGCAAGGAGGGGAGGACGGTAGGCTGATAATTGGTGAGTGGAGTATTGATCGGAGGGGAGTACGGTAGGCTTAAATTGGTGAGGGGATTATTGCACGAAGGGGAGGACAGTGGGCTGATAATTGGTAAGTGGAGTATTGCACGGAGGGGAGGACGGTAGACTGATAATTGTTGGTGAGCATAGTATTGCACGGAGCGGAGTACAGTGGACTGATAATTGGTGAGTGGAGTATTGCACGGAGCGAAGAACGGTAGGCTGTTAATTGGTGAGTGGATTATTGCACGGAGTGGAGGACGGTAGGCTGATAATTGGTGAGTGGAGTATTTCACAGGGGGGAGGACGGTGGGCTGATAATTAGTGAGTGGAGTATTGAACAGAGTGGATGATGGTGGGCTGATAATTCGTGAGTGGATTATTGCACCGAGCGGCGGACGTTAGGCTGATAATTGCTGAGTGGAGTATTTCACGGAGGGGAGGACAGTGGGCTGATAATTGGTGAGTGGAGTATTGCACGGAGGCGAGGACGGTATGCTGATAATTGGTAAGCGGAGTATTGTACGGAGGGGAGGACGGTAGGCTGATAGTTGGTAAGTGGAGTATTGTACGGAGGGGAGGACGGTAGGCTGATAGTTGGTTAGCATTGTATTGCACGGAGCAGAGTACAGTGGGCTGATAATTAGTGAGTGGAATATTGCACAGAGTGGATGACGGTGGGCTGATAATTCGTGAGTGGATTATTGCACCGAGCGGCGGACGGTAGGCTGATAATTGCTGAGTGCAGTATTTCACAGCGGGGCGGACAGTGGGCTGATAATTGGTAAGTGGAGTATTGTACGGAGAGGAGGACGGTAGGCTGATAATTGGTGCGCGGAGTATTGCACGGAGTGGAGGACGGCAGGCAGATAATTTGTGAGTGGAGTATTGTACGGACGCGAGGACGGTAGGCAGATAATTGGTGAGCGGAGTATTGCACAGAGGGGAGGACGGTAGGCTGATAATTGCTAAATGGAGTATTGCATGGACGGGAGGACGGTAGGCTGATAATTGCTGAGTGGAGTATTTCACGGAGGGGAGGACAGTGGGCTGATAATTGGTGAGTGGAGTATTGCACGGAGGCGAGGACGGTATGCTGATAATTGGTAAGCGGAGTATTGCATGGAGGGGAGAACGTTAGGCTGATAATTGGTGAGCGGAGTATTGCACGGAGGGGAGCACCGTAGGCTATAATTGGTGAGCGGAGTATTGCACGGAGGGGAGCACAGTAGGCTGATAATTGGTGCGCGGAGTATTGCACGGAGTGGAGGGCGGCAGGCTGATAATTTGTGAGTGGAGTATTGTACGGAGGCGAGGACGGTAGGCAGATAATTGGTGAGCGGAGTATTGCACAGAGGGGAGGACGGTAGGCTGATAGTTGGTGAGCGTAGTATTGCATGGAGTGGAGTACAGTGGACTGATAATTGGTGAGCGGAGTATTGCACGGAGTGGAGAATGGTAGGCTGTTAATTGGTGACTGGTGTATTGCCGGGAGGGGAAGGCGGTAGGCTGATAATTGGTGAGGGTAGTATTGTACGGAGGGGAGGCCGGTAGGCTGATAATTTGTGTGTGGAGTATTGCACAGAGGGGAGGATGGTAGGCTGTTAATTGGTGAGTGGAGTATTGCCCGGAGTAGAGGACAGTAGGCTGATAATTGGTGAGTGGAGTATTGTACGGAGGGGAGTTCGGTAGGCTGATAATTTGTGAGTGGAGTATTGCACAGAGGGGAGGACGGTAGGCTGATAATTGATGAGTGGAGTATTGTACGGAGGCGAGGACGGTAGGCAGATAATTGGTGAGTGGAGTATTGCACAGAGGGGAGGACGGTAGGCTGATAGTTGGTTAGCATTGTATTGCACGGAGCGGAGTACAGTGGGCTGATAATTAGTGAGTGGAATATTGCACAGAGTGGATGACGGTGGGCTGATAATTCGTGAGTGGATTACTGCACCGAGCGGCGGACGGTAGGCTGATAATTGCTGAGTGGAGTATTTCACAGAGGGGAGGACAGTGGGCTG